>NW_020925675.1:820135-915653 GCF_003984885.1 Neopelma chrysocephalum
ATTAGGGGAGGAATGTTGCTTTTATGCAGATCATTCAGGAGTAGTTCGTGAATCTATGACTAAATTACATGAAGGAATTCTTCAAAGAAAAAGGGAAAGAGAAACTTGACAGAGCTGGTTTGAATCATGGTTTAACCAATCACCTTGGTTAACTACTTTAGTTTCTACCCTAATAGACCCTCTAATAACGCTATTAATTATTTTGACATTTGGTCCTTGTATCCTAAATAAAATTGTGACTTTTATTAAAAGTAGAGTTGAAATGGTAAAACTTATGGTAATGAGACAGCAATATCTGGAATTGAATGAAGAAACACCTAAAGCAGAACAACTTCCTACCTTGATTGCAGCTCGAGAAGCCGTAATAAGGTTTGATAAGCAAATTACTAATGAATAAGAAAAGGGGAGGATTGTGATAGTCAATAAAGACAAAAAGAGATAATTTGCTTATCAAATTACATTTGTAATACTGTAATTGCAAACTGTAATGTTATGTTATCATGACGAACTATATTCTATTCTGTTACCCGTAGATCTTAGATATATATGTAGAAAGAGATTTCCCTAGCAACAGGAGCAGAGTCTGACAAGGAAGACACGAAACAGGGAAGAAGGGGCCCCTAACAACAAAAACAGAGTCTGTGCGACACAGCTGATAAGAGGAAGGAGGCAGACAGACCTGATAAGAAGAAGTCGACAGGCAGAGCTGATAAGGAAGAAAAGAAACAGGGAAGAAGAGGCCCCTAGCAACAAGAACAGAGCATGCGCAAACTGAACTGATAACGAAAAAAAAGAAAACAGGAGGAGACCCTGGGGAAGGTGGGAAGCTCTAAACCTATAAAAAAGACAAACTGAAACTTATTGAATTTGCGGACCATTGGTGGGGCAAGAGACCCCTGTCCACCCAGCACTGTTTTGCTCATTTACCTTAAATAAAACTTTTATACAAACTTTAAAAGAGTTTACTCTCTTTTGACTATAACAATAGCTTCAGCTGTCTTTTTAATTTATGAGGAAAACTTTCCCTTATGGGATAACATCCCTCCCATTTCACCAGTTTTTGGTTACCTCTGTGTGCTGAAGCTCTGTTGTCCTTTCTTCCGGTCCTTTTTTCTTCCTTTTTTGTCCCTTTTTGCAGAGGTAATCCAGTGCACTGTATTCTTCCTTTTTGATCCTGGCGAGATGGACACCTCCGGCAGGCACCCCACAGCTTAATGCTCCTGGTTCCCGGTGCCTAGTGAAGTCCCGATGCGGGCAGCCATTTGAGGTGTTGAATAAGGCACGAACCCCACTCACACACGAACGAGTGCCAGAGCAGAATTAACTTTAATAAACAAAGCAGCTGTTTAAGTACAGCAAATGTGTCACATGATCTTTCAACCAATGACAATCAAGTATTGTTTGAGCATGCGTGAGAACCCGGAAGACTACAACTCCCATGATTCCTTGTTACATTCTTCCTGCCACATCCCAAACTCTGGGAAGCCAGCGAAGGGCTGTGGCTTATTTCTCTAAACAGTTGGACAGTGTTAGCCAAGGGTTGCCGGGGTGCCTGCGAGCCATCGCAGCAACTGTTATCCTGATCGAGGAGGCCTGGAAGCTCACCGAATGGCCCTCAATTTCTTGCTAGCCTCACAGGGAGGCGTGTGTAAAGTCATCAACACCAGTTGCTGCTCTTACATAGACCAGACTGGTAGAATTAATAATGATTTGGCTGCAATTTGAAACCAAACCAAAATTCTGCACCAAATATCTCCAGATGATGTCTCCCTGGGTTTAGGAGATGTCCTCCACAAACTCACTTCATGGTTGCCGAATTGGACTTGGATGAGACAACTGTTTATTCTAGTGATGTACATACTTAGTGTTAGTATAATAGCTCACTGCATATACCGATGTTATAGTTGTTGTAGGTGTAAGTAGTAGAGATTGGACAAGACCTTTGGGTTTTGTCCAGTCTCTAAGGGGGGACCTGATGCCTTAAGACCCTTTTTGTGGGTCTGGGTGGACCAGAGCAAAGGCTACGGGGTGGAAACACTTGGGATTGGACAGATATTATAAATTGTAACACCTGAACACGGCCTGCGCACGCGTCCTGTAATCTTATGCCTAGGCACAAATTAAACCCTTTTCTTATCTCACCCTCAATTAACTGCTCCGGAGGTTTTTTTTCTTAGCTCCTAATAGGCATCAATGTCTCATGAGAAATAGCTACTGCTCTGGGACCTTGATCTTTGCTACAGATATTAAATGCTGCTACAATACAGGCATTAAGTGTGTCTGCAGTTAGGCATTGGTAGTCTTATACTGGAAAGTAGGGAAAAGAAAAAATTCAATGCCCTACTGTATTAATTTTGGAGATTAGTCAAATTATTTTGACTTGCATATCCAATTGTACTTCAATTATGATTACAATCTCTACTTTGTGGCACACACTTCAATCTATACAACTGCCGTCTATGATAAATTACTATAATGGTGCTGTAGATGATGCACAACAACACAGAGCCTTGCCCTATATCTGTAGACAAAGACACGCATGCACATGCACATTTTGACTTGCAACAACCTAATAATATAGATTTATTCTGCTTTGGTTTTGCTATTTTGGCTTCCCTTCACTCTCCAGATAGCATAGCAAGGACTCAGTGACTTGCTGGAAGAAATCTGTAGAGTATGTTAATTCTGTGGAATTTAGGCAGCCTCATAAGTCTCAGAGATTAATAAGAATCTGAGAAGTACCTGTCTTCTGGTGATGTTTTCATTTGCACAGTAATGAAGCTCACCTTTCTTGTTTAATAAAAACAATGAGGAAACAAATGGGTGGAGGCATGGGAACTTTTGAGAAATTAATTCAAAAGTATGGAGGAAAGTTTTTTATTATGCTGTAAGCACCAGAAAGGTGAAAATTATTCTTCCTTGGAGCTCTTACCCTCTGTGTGCCTTATCTCCAAGTTACACCAAAATTAAGGCAAAATTCTTAGAAGATGCTAAGTGTCTCTCGGAAAATGCTGATCATTATCCTGAAAGGAGCCTGGGAGAGTTCTGCATGATTCACTTTCCTCCTTTGCCCATTGGAATGATTTTCTGGTTGAACATGCTCTCTTCATCCAAATGAAATTTCTGTGGAAATTCTCAAATTCTCAAAGTCAATGACATTTTTGAGGCTTTTTTTCCTATTTTTTTTTTTTAATTCTTTGTTTGTTTTGGAGAGATGGCCATGGGTTTCTCTGTCTGTTTCCTTTCTCCTCACCCCCAGAAGGTTCTTGTCAATTTAATTTCCAGTGCACAGATAGGCAATTGACAAAAGCGGGAGACTTGCAGCAGGTGGGGGCCAGGGGCTGAGCACCCAGCTTTCACCCGACTCCCAGCCTCCATACAGCTCCAGTTGCCAGGGAGGCACAAACCCAAGTTGCTTAGCATCCCTACATCTCCTGCAACTTTGGCTGTGAGAGAGCTGGAGCAGAGTGAGACCTTGTAAAAGCAATTTTCTTACTCCTCCAAAAAAGAACTTTGGAAGTTAGCACAGTTTAATTTCATTTAGGCATCAGGATTTAGGAAAAATGTTTCAAAACTTTGCTTTCCCTAGATATACATTAATGCACTTAGTATATTAAAAATGGTTTTGATTAATAAATCTACAGAAAAGAAGAATATGACACAGGTCTTCATTCAATACTAGGTTGTCTTTATACCTAGCCATCTATAGGCTCTGTTCTCAATTTTTTTTGTCTTCCAATAGATGTGTTCCTATGTTTTTTCATAAGGACTGTGCACTCTGACAACTGGGGATATGCACTGAGAGAGTCCTTTTCTTGTGGTCAAGAACTGCCTGAGTCTCTCTGCAGACACCAGTTTCCAAGCTCAGTTTCAGAATGAACACAACTGCCTACAGTGGCCATACGCAGTGCCAGGAATGAAAGGATGGTGAAGCAGTTAGTTACTGAGGGTCCTGAGTCTCTTTGTATTGTTGCAATGGCACTTGGTGGTCTCAGGAAATGCTCCTGTTCTTGCATTTCTACAGGGGGAATTTCTCTTAGAGAGTACTGACCAATTGAACATTTGCCCTACTTTAAGCAGACCATTATTTTTACCACTTATAACCCACATGGATGGGACCGTAATATACAGAAGGTTGTTGCTTGATTTGCAGACATTACTGTCTTTCTGGTTCAAGGATGGACTGGACGCTTGGGTTCTACCTCACTCAGTGTCAGGTTGTCACTAAATGGGACAAAAGAAACATATCTAACACCAATTTGATGTGAATAAGGAGACACTTCTTTATTTGGCAGGGAATAGCTCCTCCAAGTGTGTTCCACTTTAGCAACAAAATCCATTCATTTTTATACCTTTCTGTCACATAAGTCCATTCTTCTATTAATTTTTATACTTCTTCTCTGTTACATAAATCCATTCTTAAATCTAACCTTTACAATTATTGGTTCTATAGGCTATAAATCTTTATTCCAAAAGCAATCATCGGTAAATTTTACTTAGCTTTACTGATTGGAATCCTTGATATGCAGATCAAGATGGGAAGGGATGAGGGGGTTTCCAAGCAGCATATATGGTCCGGTAACTGTGGTAGTTTGGTCTAGGCCTTCCTTGGTGACCAGTTTGCAACCAAGGAAGTGCCCAGATTTACCTGGTATTCCCTACGATTTTTACGTAAGCCAGGGTATAAGAAGAAGGGAGGAAAGGCCTTCGGTCTCTTTCCTTCCGGTGGCTTTGGAGGTGCATGTTTCCCTGCTGTTGAGTCTGCCGGGTTGGGGAGCAAGGTCTGGTAAGGCCTTGTTGACCTTGGGAGGCGGAGGCTGCCGGCAGTCACTCCAGCGTGACTCTCTGTTGTCCCAAGGAGAGTAGTAAGATATTCTTTGCTAATTCTTTTAGTTGATAGACCTTGGGCTACTGATTGGGATATATATATATATATATTATTTTGGTTTTTGTTCTTCCCTTCCCCTTTCCCTTTCCCTGTGAAATTGTATATATATTTCAACTGTACATAACTGTAATATAAGTGTAAAAATATATATATATATATTGCTTTGTCTCTCTCTTGTTTTCTGTTCTTTTGGTTTTTTTCCCCTCTTCTCCCTTGGTTTGGGGTGGGGGGGGAACTTCTTGTGGTAAGGTTTGGAGACTTGGCAGGGAGCCAGCTCCAAACCATATCATACATAGCGTACATGGTCCAGTAATTTCTTGGTGAGGTATCCACGGTTACATACTTAAACACAACACTCCTTAACAATTCTATACATTGTGCTTCACAATTTTCTACCTTTAATCAAACAAACTATTTCTTTCATATGATCAAATCTCGATTATTTTACAACAATTACTTCTTCTATATAATCAAATTTTAATTATTTATCAGACTATTTGCAACAAGGTCATCTAAGCTCCCTGTCCCTGAAGTGAAATTTTTCCAAGTGGCAGTAAAAATTCCTGTTTATCTCATTGTGGGTAACACTTTGACAACCTCAGAAAAAAAATAATTGGTAATATGATCAGTGTAACAGATCAGGTAATGGTGAAACAGGAGGGTAAGCCCAAAAGAGTTAACTAAGAAACTTGGGCCTACTAACAAGTTACTTACATTCAAAACGATCTGTTCTGTTCTGCTAACTGGACCAAAGCTTAACAGAGTGCTAAAGGTACATGTAATGGGCCTAGAGGCAATAAATTAGGACACAGTAAGCTAAAGTAGACATTTGAATAGGAGAAATAGGCCGGGAGCCAGGGCTTTCTCCAAGCTTGAGCGAGCGGGTCAAGAACAATGGAAAGGAAGAAAGGTCAGACTGAGGAAGATGAGAATAAGCCCCCTCCCCATGGGATGAAGATGGGATCTCCCCCTAGAATTGGGGATAGAGAGAAGCGCCGCCCCAAGCTCCGCCTGAGCTCCACCTATACTCCGCCTGTTATCAATATGTATGAATAGATGCTGTAATCACTTGAATATGCATTTAATCACACCTGAAAAATTGTATAAAACTGCTGATTTTGTGTGAAGCCTTTGAGCAAGTTTTTCCAGCAATAGCTGGCTTGCTCCCAGCGCTGCTAATAAATACCTTTGCTGCTCAAAAGATCAAAGTTCTCTGAGCAGTTCTTTATACTCAATTTTTCGGATTCATTTGGCGACCGCGGCAGTACACCTTTTCCACCTGGCCGCGGAATCCCTCGGAGCTCGGGACCCCCTCGGCGCCCTTGGGTAAGTCTTTTTACCCGAAGGGACTCCCTTCTTCGGTGGCTTCTTGCGGGGGCTGGACAAGAACACTGCTTATTGATAAAAGGTATTTATATTTGGTTTTTTGGTTTTGTTTATTCTGGATTCTGGTTATTCTGGTTCTGGATACCCATAAATCAAAAGATGGGACGCCATCTATAACGCGACATGGGAGAGGATGTTCTTCCTGGGGAAATATCCCCTCTGGTCTGGTATGTTCTGGTTTTGTCTGTATTTGGCCTAATAGTGTTTATATCGGGGAAAGAACAAAGCACCTAAGTTTCCTTTGATTGCTCTTTAGTCTGTGTTTTAAGTCGACTATTATGTACTCTTGGAAAATAGCACTTGTCATAGCAGTGTGTTCGTGTTATATTGCTTTGCTAATTTTGTGTTTTCTTGCTTTGTGTTGGAGGCAATACCGAATTCCTGAAGTGTCTGTCCACCCTAAACCAACCATAGAAACATCTTGTTAAACTTGTATGGGGAGTGGGTCTGAAAAATTGACTGTGAATACACCACATAGCTTAAAACCTAGAATTAAGATCTGTCCATTTTGCAATTGTTCATTATATGTGCGTGCTTTATGTAATAACTGTTTTAAGTATATTTTAGGACCCAGATCTTCCCAAGAGATAAGGTTAGGTTGGACTTTAAATTTGTATTGTGTTAGATGTGGAAATAACCAAACTCTGGAGGAAACTAGGTGCATCCGATATTATTGTTGTAGGATTCATAGGCCAGTGTTTCTTTCAATATGCTCAGGGTCTTTACATCTGGTTTGAATTTTGTGTTTTGAGTATATAGATTTGTTATTAAGTGTGCATCTGGTGGTTAACAGCAGCATGTTGTAGATTTGTGTGGATACATAGGCTTGTTGTAGAAACCAGGTGTATTTGTAAGGGTGACATCTAGGCTTGTTGTAGAAGCCAGGTGTATTTGTAAGGGTGGTATCTTGTGGATTTTTGCAAGTTGGTTACAGGATTGGTGATTTTTAGAAACTGGTGATTTTAGGAAATCTTTGTTGAAAAGCAATATTAAGGTCTGACAGTTGAATATTGTTTGGAGTCTAATAGCTGTGGTTGTTAGCATATTTTAGATTCAATCCCATATCTTCATAATGGGAACCAGTGCAAGTAAGGAGATAAATTCCAAAACTCCTGTAGGATGTATATTGAGCCATTGGAAGGATTTGGGAGGAATCCCTGGGGGCAATCTGAGTAAAAAGACCTTTTTGAAATATTGTCAGAATTGGTGGCCTTTATATATTTTAGGTGATGGTGAAAAATGGCCTCCACAGGGAAGTCTAAACTATAATACTATTTTGCAGCTTATGTTATTCCTCCGCAGAGAGCAGAAATGGGATGAAATCGCGTATGCAGATATGTTTTTTACTTTAAGAAACAAACCAGAGTGGCAGAAAAGCTGTGGAATTAATGTAGCACCTCAGGACCCCCTTGTACTAGCATTGGAAAAAGATCAGAAAAATAGTAAGCCGAGAAAGCATTGTTGCGATGCCTGTAGCATTGGTGAGAGGTGTCTTAAGCTGGGAAGGAAAGGGAGTGATGAAGATAGTATCCTGGACCCTCAGGAATTGCAGTCGGCACATTTTAGAGGACTGGAACCACCTAGGCAAGGACCAGGCAGCCCACAGGAATCGGGATTAGGATTAGATGATTCTGGGAGTATAGCTGGGGGTATGGAAGACCCCGAGGAAGGGATAAGTAGCACACATCATGGTCAAACTTTGACACAGAGTGGTAGGAGAAGGAGTGGAATCAAGACAAGAGCTCAAACAGCAGGGGCAGGTCACATGCTGGTGCCCCTGCATCAGGTAATAACACCTACAGGCACGCAGGCAAAAGTGAAAGTACCCTTTTCGGCTAGTGATTTGAACAGTTGGAGAGAGGAAGCTAAGTGCTTTAGGGAAAATCCTGAGAAAGTGGCTAAGAGATTTGAATTAATTGCAAAGAATCAAGAAATAGATTGGACCAATATTGATTTGATGTTATCAGAGTTGACAGAAACTGAAAAGGAACTTGTAATAAAAACAACTAGACAAGAAGTAGTAAGCCAGATTGCCACGGGAGTTTTAACAGGGGATGTAGATCAGATTTTTCCGTTGCAACAACCTAATTGGGATCCAAACAATCCAGACCATTATAGAATGCTGATGAAATATAGAGATCTGATTAAGGTGGGATTACAAAATGCTATCCCTAAAGCAGTGAACTGGGCAGCCTTGTATGATGTAAGGCAGGGACGAAATGAAACCCCCACAGAGTTCTTGGATAGACTGAGGGCTGCCATGAGAAAATATACTACCTTAGATCCATCATCAGAAGAAGGTAAACTACATTTGGTGGGGTTATTAATGGGACAATGTAATCCTGACATCAGAAAAAGATTGCAGAAAATAGACCACCCTGCTAATAAAGATTTAGAGGTATTAATGAATGAAGCCTGGAAAGTGTATAACAACAGGGAAAAGAGGGAAGATAGAAGGCTTACAAGGGCAATGATTGCAGTTCTAACACGGAACCCAGTAACAGCAGGGCAGTATTACAGGGGTCGTGGCCGTGGACTGGCAACACGGGGAAGGGGAGGTTTACCCTTCAAGCAAACAGAGATAGTCAAAATCAGTGTGCTTATTGTAAGCAGGAGGGACACTGGAAAAGGGAGTGTCCTACTCGGGCAAACAGGAATTCGGGGGGGGCTGTCATAGCCCACCAAGATAGTGATTGACGGGGACCGGCTGGTTTTTCCCTGGCAGACCCGCTGGTTACAATTCGGCTAGGGGAAGAAGAAGAAAAACTGGATTTTTTGATTGACACTGGAGCAACATTTTCTGTTTTAAATCAGGAATTGATACCTAAAACTGATAATTATGTACAGGTTATTGGTGCCACTGGTCAATCAGAAAAAGCTTTCTTTTTA
The DNA here is from genome assembly GCF_003984885.1 of Neopelma chrysocephalum. Classification (NCBI taxonomy): domain Eukaryota; kingdom Metazoa; phylum Chordata; class Aves; order Passeriformes; family Pipridae; genus Neopelma; species Neopelma chrysocephalum. The sequence continues at coordinate 829,299 of NW_020925675.1, forward strand.
AAACCCTTAAAGTTTAAAATTGGGAAACAAATGGGATTGCATCAGTTTTTGCATTTGCCAAGTTCACCCAAACCTTTATTGGGCAGAGATCTATTAGAAAATCTGGGAGCTGTAATAGAATTTAAACAAGGTAAAATTGAATTCAAAGTAAAGGAGGAACAATTATTGGCAGCTCTGAGTTTGGCTGTGAGCTGCATAGAACCAAAACCAAACAATCTGAATAATGACCAAATTACAAATCAGGTGTACCCCCTGGTGTGGGCTACTGACATACCAGGTAAGTCAAAATGGGCAACCCCTATTCAAATAGAATTACAACCAGGAGCCAAGCCAGTGGCTAAGAAACAATATCCACTGAGGCTAGAAGATAAAAAAGGGATTGAACCAATAATTGAAAACTTTCTGAAATTAGGGCTGTTGATAGAGTGTGAATCAGATTTTAACACTCCAATCCTTCCAGTGAAGAAACCAAATGGGACCTACAGGTTAGTACAAGATTTAAGAGCAGTAAATAAAATAACCAAAACTATACATCCTGTTGTAGCAAATCCTTATACACTTCTGAATAAATTAAGAGACAATTTGATCTGGTTTACAGTGTTGGATTTAAAAGATGCCTTTTTCTGTCTACCCCTAGCACAGGAAAGCCAAAAGATTTTTGCCTTTGAATGGGAGTCTGTTAACAGGGGGAGAAAAATGCAAATTACATGGACGGTCTTGCCTCAAGGCTTTAAAAACAGTCCCACAATTTTTGGTAACGAGTTAGCCAGAGAGCTAGAACTATGGCAACAGTCACCGGGAGAGGGCGTTCTTCTGCAATATTGTTATAGGTTATAATCTGAGAGAGGAATTTTTCTTTCCCTGCTTCCCTGTGAGAGAAACGGAGCTCAAACAGGAAAGGGGGAAGGGGAGGCCATTAGTTTTACAAAAGCTTTAGTCAACCTGGCTACATTCCTAGCTAATGGCCCATTGGAAGGCTGGCTCTGCTCTGACGGGAGAGAGGCAGTTTTTGCTGGGCTCTCTCTCTCTGGAGGACGGAGACAGGATCTGTGTGGAGCATTTGGAGAGAAGGCCTGGAAGCCTGTTTGTCTGACTGCCCGCCCTAGTCAGACGGGACTGCTGATTTCAGTTTGGCCGGGGAGCTGTCTCTTGGCCCCAGCCCGGATCTGCTGTGTTTCATTGGAGAGTCTCTGTGCTCGCTAGGAGGAAAGAGGAGCTTTTTGGGACTCTACCACCTGGGAACCACAGTGAGTCCTGTTGGGGGTGAACTGCCTTCCTACTCTTTTCCCTCCATTGAGGGGTGGGGGTCCCCCATCTTCCCTTCGGCTCCTCCCGTGATCTGAGACCGGCCCCAGGCCCCTCTCCCCCCGTAGTGGCCGCCGGAGCCCAGCAGCGCCCCCTGCCGACCACAACAGCGAACTGCAGGCCCTGCACCTTCAGTGACCCAACAGCGCCCCCTACCGACCACAACAGCGAACTGCAGGCTCTGCGCCTCTGCGATCCAACAGCGCCCCTGCAGGCCACGATTAGGACTGCGCTAATAGGAGAGATAAGTATTTACCAGACTTTGCTTTTTCTAGAACCACTGTATAGTTTTTTTGTGTTCTGTTACTGTTTTTTTAAACTTTTTTTTTTGCTAACATACATATATCTTTTAATAAAGAGTTGTTATCTCTTCTGTTTTCCACACTTCCTTGAGTAAAGCCCTGTAATTTTTTAATCCACAATTACTGAGAGAGAGGAGTTTGTTTTGTCCCATAACTCATCCTCTTTAGCAAACCTTCCAGTCTTTTCAGACTGAGACAAATATGTAGATGATCTCCTAATAGCAACAGAAACAAAAGAGGACTGCATTCAATGGACAATATCTCTCTTAAACTTTTTGGGTTTAAGTGGTTATCGAGTCTATCAACAGAAAGCTCAGCTGGTCCAGGAGAAAGTCGTGTACCTGGGATATGAAGTATCAGGAGGACAACGATCCCTGGGGACGGCAAGGAAAGAAACCATCTGCCAGACACCCAGACCAGAAACGGTGAGAAGCCTCCGAGCCTTCCTAGGAATGACAGGTTGGTGCCGCTTCTGGATATATCAGTATGGGATAATTGCAAAGCCTCTGTATGATCTGCTAAGAGTGAATTAAGATAACTTGGACCCCCGAGGCAGACAAAGCCTTCAAAAGACTGAAGCGAGAACTCATGAGGGCTCCGGCGTTGGGTTTACCTGATGTGACGAAGCCCTTCTGGCTGTTCTCGCACGAGCGTCAAGGAATGGCTTTAGGGGTCCTGGCTCAACAACTGGGGCCGCACAAAAGAGCAGTGGCCTACTTCTCCAAGCAACTGGATGAGGTAAGCAAAGGATGGCCTACTTGCCTAAGGGCTGTCGCAGCAGTGGTTGTAAACATAGAAGAAGCCAGAAAGCTTACTATGGGATAGAAAATGACTGTGTTGGTATCCCATACTGTATCTGCAGTGCTAGAACAAAAAAGGAACCACTGGCTGTCACCTTCCCGGTTCCTGAAATACCAGGCAATCCTAGCTGAACCTGATGATGTAACCATTCAAGTGACTAACATTGTCAACCCAGCTTCATTCCTAGAAGGAAAAACCTCAGCAGAACCTGTTGTACACAACTGCTTGGAGACCATTGAAGCAGTGTACTCCAGTCACCCAGACCTCAAAGAAGAACCACTTCAGGATGTAGACGACTGGTTCTCGGATGGCAGCAGTTTCCTGAAACAAGGTACAAGGATGGCTGGCTATGCAGTGACCACAACAGAACAGGTAATTGAATCCAACCCTTTACCTGTAGGAACTTCAGCTCAGAAAGCAGAACTGATAGCTCTTACCCGAGCTCTTGAACTGGCAAAGGGAAAGCAAATCAACATCTGGACTGACTCTAAATATGCCTTTGCTGTTGTACATGCCCATGGAGCGATCTGGAAGGAAAGAGGACTATTGACCACTCAAGGAAAAGCTGTTAAACATGCAGAGGAGATCCTGCGATTGTTAGAAATCGTCCAACTCCCATTACAGGTGGCTATAATGCATTGCAGGGGACACCTGAAAGGCAACACCATTCCAGAAATAGGAAACAGAAAAGCTGATGCAGAAGCCAAATTAGCAGCTGCAAGAGGTATGGAACAACCAGTAGCAGCTTTAGTACCAGAAGGATTGGACACAAATCAACAGGTAGAGTATCAGGAAACAGATTATCAGTGGATACACAAAAATGGAGGTAAGCTGTAGCGTCCACGTGGACGCTGTCTTTATATAATAAAGAAATCATGGCACGCTCTCTGTGAGGTGGTAAACAAAGAGCTTTATTCAAACAGCGCGCGGTCCTTTATACCTTGATCCCACGTGACTCTTAACCAATAGGAGGGTCTGGCTCTGCGCATGTCCCCTAGCTTCGGTGCCTACCTGTTGCACCTCGGGACATGTTCCCTACATCTCCCCCTTCCTAATTGTATAAGAAGGTCACGAGAACATTACAAAGGCAACAGCGCAAACAATCAGAACAGTACATTAATAAACTACCAAGGCTTGCAATGAACCAGCATACTGCTTGCCTTGGCCTCTTATAGTCCTATTGTGAACCTTTTAAAACTTTCTTATATTCCTATAGGGTAGTGCAACTTGGAGAAATAACTTTATTAATCTATAGGCCTTGGCCTAACCGTGCAAACTTATAAACTTTATTAACCTGAGGGTTTTAAATAACTGGGGAGTACAACTTTATTAAGAAACAGGCTAAGCTTAGCAAAACTAAATTCTCTTAAATGACCCTGTGGCGGAGGTATTGTTATTTGTGAGGTGTTTTAGTGTTCCAATATTTGTCCAGACATACAACACTCATGTTCATTCATACTTTCATTCGCTTTGATGGCCATCATCTCACGCATCATACACACACATTCATGGGTTTTTATAAACTGTTTTTTGCCACACTGGTCGTCCTTAAAGTAAACCTTAAACATAAACATAACCTTCTTATAACTTCTGCGTCATTCTGGTTCTTGCTGATGTGATTTTGTACCTTGTGGGGTGCAACAGACCTGGAAGGGGTTCATTTTAACTCTTTTCTTCAGATTCACCAGCGTAGCCTCTATCCCAAATCAGATTTAGTGGTTCCGTCCACTGCCCAGATACCAAATCCTTTACCATGACCGATGTTTTGGGAGAGGTACACTAGCCTGGGGTTTGTATTACCTTTCATACTCACGTTTCCAGCTTGTCACAATTTGAAAATTAATACATACATGGTTTTTCACAGATATTCTTTTAGTTATACAGATTCTCTCCCCCCTTTTTTGTTTAGTTGGCACTGTTTTGTTGTGTTGTGTGCTCTTTGTGTAATTACCTGTGTAATGAGTGAGTGTGGAACACTTGTGACATGAGAATTTTCCTATTTGATAGGAGATATAGCTGCTTTACTGTGAATATTATGGACCAAGAGTTGCTGGGCAACTAAGCCAAAGTGTCTCACACTTTTGGCCTTTTCTGCAGTGGGTGTTGTGTAGGTTACGTGGTGCTGGTATATACCTACTGTTACATGTACATATTATAATATGTCCATTTCAGAGATGTGTGTGATATCTGTTTGCTGAATCTCATTTGCAATTAACCATGTGGGGTTAATGCATTCTGAGATGGCATTGTTGTGATTTTTTGACAGTTTGGGCGTGACATGATGGAGTCTTGAGCTGATTGAATGTTATTTGAATTGTCTGTTTAAGGATCTTGCGTTCTGATGGAAAAATGAACTAGACAATTTTGCTTGCTTCAAGACCTTAGATTTGATGTTAAATGTTGTTATTTTGCCAGTCACTTAGTTCTTTATCAGTTGTTGGCCCTTACCTGTCATTGTGTTACTTTGTATGCATGTGTATGAAAATCCAAACCTTCTGTAATTCACAAGAAACCAAACAGAACGCATTTCAATTAACAAGTAAATACTAGGACATCTCAAACAAACAAACCTTCAAGGTGGGGCATCAACTTGCAACATAACAGAAATCAGTTATAACATTCAAAGATCAGTTAATAACCGTTCCCAAGACAATACAGACGAGGTCATTTCCAGAACCTGCACAGCTGTGGTTCGTGGTCTGCGTCTGTCCTTCCCTTGTTTTGTAGCAGGATTTTACCTGAGTTATTACAGCCTTTTATGCTGTTTCCAGATGCAGGTGTGAAGGCCCTGAAGCCTTTCACTGGTCCGTGTTTGCATCTGGTCGTGGCTTTGGAAGGTAGATTAGTAATCTTTGCCCACAACCTGTGTTTTGAGAGATGCATTAGAGTTTTACCATGAAAGCTTGCTAAGGCAGCTCGGAACCTTGCGTCCTCAGCTGGCATCCTATCCAAATTGTCCTTCGTAGCTGGCAAGTCGATGGTGGTAAAGGCAGGGTCCCCTCCTTCCAGTTCTGCAGTCTTTCTCTGCCTTGAATGACAAGCTTTGCATACATCTCATTAACAGTCCACACAGTGTTAGATGGCACATGGGGCAAAATTAGCCACTTTAGAAGTTGCAGTGGGTCTTTTTCAGTCTGATCCCACGGTAACAAGGCTGCTAATAGTTGATACCTGCTGGGAATGAGGGTTAGGCAGATCTGTAGTTCAGGATTTCTCCCTCTGCCTATCCCTCTCTCTATTGCCTTGGTACAAATGTCTAACACTCTTTTGGCTTCCGGTATCAGTAGCCTGTTAGACATTGGACTGGAGTCTCCCTTTGGCAGCTGAAGTAGAGGGTGTAGCTCCTCTGTGGTTATGCCTAAAATAGGCCTTAACCGGTTTGTTGCCCCTTAAAGCTTTTGCAACTCGTGTAAATATAAAGTGTTTTTTACCTTGAGCTGCAGCAGTTGTGGAGAATCTTTTTGCTGCGTGAATTCTTGTCCAAGGAAAGTCCAGGGTAACGGTTGCTGCATTTTCTCTGCTGCAAGCTGTAACCCTACATCTTGGACATTTTGGATTAGAGCAGTAAGAGTAAAAGGCAGTTCATTTTCTGTGGCCATGCTCATTGGTATGCTACCTGTATGAGGGTGTATCGTGGTTGTCCGATATCTTGCTTGGCTATTTGCATCCCCTGAGGACAGACAGCCCAGCAATATATTTGCATAGGCCGTGCACAAGGCCATGATGGGACAGGCAAGCCTTGGAACGTTCTCAGGGTGTAGGAAGGTGGTAGAGGAACAAGTCTTTAAATCAGTTACCAATAGCGGCCAACTCGTTGGGAGCACATCGGGTAAAGGCAGTCCATGCTGCTGTGCTCCTACATGCTTTATGACTGCGCTTACTGCTCTAGTGTCTGGCAGCATTCTCCATCTGTCACCTTTCTTGGGTGTGCAGTATATAAGGGCATTGTCTAGGCTGTTTGTTGTCACTTTGGGGCTTGCTTCGAGCTGCTTCCTCTCTGGCACATGAAAGCCTGTGGCACAGAAGGCAGCAAGCAGGACGGCAACAAGCAGGACGATGCTGGCAGCAACGCACTTGTTTCGCCCTCGGCACCCTGGGTGTAACTCAGCCCGTTCCTTGCCATTGGAATACTTTGGGGCATTGCTGCAAAGGGGTCTCCAGATATAATCTCCTTGAGAGCGGTCAGTGCTACTGCATCTGACACCACTTGCTCTAAGTCTGGCCTCTTTTTGTATTCCTAGCTGGGCTTCTAGGGCCACAGCTAGAGAGGCAGATTGGTGCTCCTCAGAGCTAAATCCTCGGTAAGGTTGAACCAGCTCAGCGGTGCTGTGTTCAACCCCTCCAGAGAGGGTTTGCAAAGCCTTTTCACAGCTTGTGCTCACCTTATCAGAAGCCAACTGCTTATACAGCATCTCTCTGGCCTCATTGTATTCAATTTGCCTGTGCAAAGCAGTCCGCAGTCGATTTAAATGTTGTGAGTTTGGATCAGTACAACTTTGTAACACTCTTGTGCTGGGCAGGTTGCCGTTTTTGTCTGTGGTGAGAAGCCTTCTCATGGCTCTCAGCGCCTGTTTGATTGTTACTTTGTATTTTTCTCGGGAGTGATTCAATTGGGCACCTGCTGTGCTGTGTCTCCCTTCTCCAGTCAATGGATTTACTGTTATACCAGTTGGGGTGTTTGGTGTGTTATTGGCACTATTCTCCCGAAAGTCAGATAAGCAGTGCACATGTTCTGTGTCATGTGAGGTGGAAAAATGGATGGAATTCGATGCCCTCAGATACCCGCAGGCATCATTTAGGGATATGCCACTATCTCTTACCAAATGCCTCAGCCTCTGAATAGCTCCGTGTAGAAGCTCAGGCTGAGGGGCGTGGCTTTGGCTAAATTCATTTGAGCATGCCTGATTATCCTTCAGGCCACCCAGTCGAACCGCCTTACCCCTGTTTTCCCACCTGTTATCCGACTTTACCCTGTTTGCCTCCCTGCTTCTTCCCGACGGAACTACTGAGAATCCCTCCTCCTCCTCCCCCCTTCCCCCCCTCCCCGTGGCTGCGGTAGCCTCGGTTGCCGGTGGGGGGGTGTGGGCGGGTGTCGGAGGCGGCGAGGGGGCGGGGCTGCCTCCCCCCTCGCGCCTATGGGTGGGGCGGGGCGGCTCAGGGACCGGAAGAGACAGTTCAGTACCCGGGCATTTTAATGGGCAAGATGGCGACGCCCATGAGGTTACACGTGGCCGGCAGTCATTCGCGGGACGGGGAGGCGATTCTGCTGGCTTGCCCCCCCGGTCACCGTGACGGAGCCCTCTGCGATGGTCCCATGAGTGGGGATCTCGCATCTCAGGCTCCGTCCCCTCCCAACGGCCCGTGTGCCTTTGGCCCTGGGCTTCTGACTCAGTGCTCAATTCACGAACATCTCCCATTCCCCCCCCCGCCAGACTTTGGGCGTTTGTGTCCCTACGCCTAAAAGTGGGGCGGCTACTGCGAGTAGTATTATTGGGGGGGTGCTTATGGGTGTTATGTTTTTGTGTTGTGCTTTCGTGGGCTGTGTGTGGTGAATCTGTGTTTTTTGAAGTTGCGGCGAGGAAAAAGTTCTTCAGTTTACCTTTTCGCGATGGTTTGGATGCGCGCGGGCAGAAGTTCTTTGTGTAGTTAGTGGCTGGCTACTCCCGGTTCTGGTCGGCTGGTTTCCCGGCTCAGCGGCAGTGGCTGCAAACAGCGGTGGCACGCGGCTGGCGCGGGGTCGTCTCGCGGCGCGGGGCTGCTGGCGGCGGCGGCTGGCATGGGGTCCTCTCGCGGCTCGGGCAGGCTCCGGGCTCGGCTCCGGCGGCGGCGGTCCTTTCGGCGCAGCGGCGGCGCGGCGGCGCGGGGTCCTTCTGCTCTCCGCGGCGGCTGGCGCGGCGGCTGTGGCGGCTCGGCGCGGCGGCGGCGGCGGGGAAGCGGCGGCAAAAGCGGCAACAGGTTCTCTGTGGGTTCGCGGTGGCTTTCGGCGATTTTTCTCGATTTTAAGGGTCGGCTCAGTCCTTACAGACGGCCGGGGGTCGGTGGGGAGCGGCTCCGGGTGTCCCGCGGTTCGCTAGGCGCCGCAGGGGGGTTTTTCCTCTACGCTGAGGCTTCACGCAGTGGGTACATGCATGCGTGGGTCGGCAGAAAGTGGTGGCGGGGGCTCGCTAGGCGAGGTGGGTCCGGGGGCTGCGGGCGTTCGGTGTGCCTTCCCCTGTCCCGCGCGGCTTGTGGGCGGGGGGCGGGGAAGGGGGCAGCGAACGCTTGCAGGGGCGGCGGGCGGCGTGGGCGGTGGTGAGGCGGCGCTGGCTCAGTTCGCCGGGCAGACCCGGCGTGACCGTTATAGGTCCCTGCGGTGGCAGGCAGGGCGGCCAGCGCACGTGCGTGGTGCTGTTGCTTCCCCGGCAGCTGCACCTGGGGCTTTTTGCCGGGTCGGCAGGCACCAGGCGCCGGTCCCGCAGCTGGCGGCAGTCTTGAGAGACGCGCGCGGGGGAGAGGGGTGGGGCGGCGGGGTGGCAGACGTGGTCCTGGGGTCCCCGGGGCTCCGGGGTGGCGGCGCGGGGCGGCTCAGCTGCTACTGCCTGGGTCTCCACTGCTTTTAGCCGTAGAGTTCCCAGAAGCAGCTCGCGAGATAAAGCACCGCAGCTCCAAGCCCCCTTTGGCGGGGGCTGGGGGCTGCAAGCTAATAACTCACTCAGCTTCGCTGTTTTCGCTGTCCGCTCCCGTCTGCTGGTCCCCGACTCTGGTGTCCGCTGCCTGCCGTTAGGTTTCTTTTTCTTCTTTCTTCCTGTTTCTTGTGCACTAACCTATCTTTTTTGAGCTCACTAAACTTCGTTCCTTGGACTCCCCCAAGGCAACGTTTACAGACGTCTATGTTTTTTTCGGTAAAAGGACTCCCACTTTATAAAACTAAAGTGATAACCGGAGATCCTACCGATAGAACCTGCTACAGGTTTTAAAATATCTGATCTAATGTAGATTCGGCTCCTGCCTGGCTCGCCATATGTAGCGTCCACGTGGACGCTGTCTTTATATAATAAAGAAATCATGGCACGCTCTCTGTGAGGTGGTAAACAAAGAGCTTTATTCAAACAGCGCGCGGTCCTTTATACCTTGATCCCACGTGACTCTTAACCAATAGGAGGGTCTGGCTCTGCGCATGTCCCCTAGCTTCGGTGCCTACCTGTTGCACCTCGGGACATGTTCCCTACAGTAAGCTGTTAGACAATGGATGGGGTCAATTGAAGACAGGTCAATTGGTATTACCAGAAAAATTAATATGGCAATTTGTGAAAACAGAACATGATAAAACTCACTGGGGTTTGGATCCACTCTATCAACACTTAAAAGCTAGGGTAGTTGGACCAAATTTGTTTACCACAATAAAATGAGTCACATCCCAATGTGAACTTTGCCTGAAAAACAATCCAAATACCAAACTTAAAATTAACCCAGAAGCAATAAAAAGAAGATGCTTTCCAGGTGAGATTTGGCAAATTGATTTCTCTGAACTTCCAAGAAAAAGGGGGTATCGTTATTTACTAGTTTTGACTGACACATTTTCTGGTTGGCCAGAGGCGTTCCCATGTAGAACAAATAAGTCAAGAGAAGTGGTTAAAGTCTTGCTAAATGAGATTATACCACGATTTGGAGTACCTAAGAGTATCTCTTCAGATAGAGGTTCACACTTTTGTGCAGAAGTGGTACAAGCAATAAGTAAAGCATTGAAAATTGATTGGCAATTTCATACGCCCTACAGACCCCAAGTAAGTGGGCAAGTAGAAAAAATGAATCATCTCATTAAACAACAAATTGCTAAAATATGTCAGGAAACAAATCTTTACTGGTACCAAGCTTTACCTATTGCTTTAATTAGGCTAAGGGTCAAGCCAAGGTCAAAAGAGAAACTGAGCCCATTTGAAATTCTATTTGGCAGACCCTACATGATGCAAACTGTGAATAGTGAAGCTGTAGATCAAATTGGTAGTCAGTATGTGTATGATTATGTTATGGTTGTAGGAAAACAATTGCAGAAAAATGCTACAGTGGTGTTAGAACACCAACCTAAACAGCCTGATTGTAAGTTACATCCATTCAACCCTGGTGATCGGGTATATGTTAAGAATCTTTCAGGAGATCCACTACGGGAGAAATGGGATGGACCCTACCAGGTGCTGATGACCACCTTCACAGCGATCCGGGTGAAAGAGAAACCTACGTGGATCCACTACTCTCAAGTCAAGAGGGTTCCGGAAAAAGCATGGACCTCGGGAGAAGAATCATCTACTATCAAACCTCCTCAATGCTGATCTTTGGACTGATAAGTACATTGGTGTTAGGTCAAACTCATGCCCAAAATCCATTATGGTTACAGGCCTACAATGAGAGTTCTGGTTTGCAAATTGGTGTACTAAACTTGGTCAATACGACTCCATCTGAAATGGATGAATACAATCCATCTATCATAATCCTCCAAGGAGCAAGAGTGCTAAATAATTGGGAACGTCCTGGTAACCCATATAATGCAAGTGTCCTAATAGGAAAAGTTGGAGATCAAACTCGAATTGGATGTAAAATGTATAAACCAACCTCATTGATTGAGTGGTCACCCAAAACCAACATTTCCATACGGGATAATCTGCAAATAAGACTCACCTACCTGTATAACTTCGGAAATGTACTCAGTAAACATGAATGCAATTCTGATGAATGTTGGCACACCTTCACTCTAAATAAAACAGTTTCTGGGATATGTCAATTGACAACTAAGAAAGTAAATATAATCAGGAGGTTTATAATTAAGGCTTCATCAAGTATCCCAACTACTAAACCTCCTACCACACCATTGACTAAAGCCACTACCACCACCCCGACCACTCCTCCGACCTGTGGGAATGTCCACAATTTAACTTTTGCTGGACCGTACGTAATTAGACACTCAAATGAGCAAAAGCTGTTGTTAGATCCCACATATTCACTGAAAAGGGTCCGAATAAACCTTCAAGTAAACATATCAAACATACAAAAAGATTGTCAGCCCTATATTCAACAAAGCCTTAAAGGCTGGCATGCATGGATGATGGTCAGATCCCCTCGTACCAGAATTCAAAGAGATGCAACCGGATGGTTTGGCACAGGATTAGGTGTACCAAACACCATAGATCAAGAGGTGTTAGTGAATAAACTAAGTGCTGTCACATCTGATCTAGGAAAACTCAAAGTCCCTTTAAGATCATCTTTGCTCACTTTGGCAGAAACACAATCATTGGCAGTTAAGTTGTTAACCTTAGTAGCTTACCATACTGCAATGGATTTCATTAAGATTATTGACTATGCTGGTGTCATCCATAAAAGGTTTGCACTTGCAATACAATGTCTCCAAACTCAACAGTGGGTACAATCTGTAGCTGCAGGAATACTAAGGGAAGGAACCTCAGGAATACTACCACAAGAGGTAAGAGAAATAATAGCCAGAAACAGTTCCACTACACAATTTGAGAAAAATTACAAAGCATGGTGGCAGTTAGTGAATTTCACTTACAATCCTCAACATGAACAAATTGAAGCTTATGTACTCACTATCAGTGCCGCCAAAGAAAAAACCATCTTTCCTATTTTGACATTAGGAGCCATACACCAAAACGTAATTGTCAGACCCATTGACCATAATGTTTGGGCAAGTTATGATCACACCAAGAAAAAGTGGCAGTCAGTTAGTACCGAGGCTTGTACTCCTAGGGGACAATTAGGATATATCTGTGAAAATGCTGTAGTAGAAAATGAAGATTTATGCTTAGATACTGAGAATAGTGTGTGTACCTTTGAGATGCTTCCCCATGCTAAAGTCCAATCACAAGTCTATTACGTAGGAAATGGGTGTGCATGTGTTAGGACCTTTTGTGCTAATTTTACCGTAGATGCTTGTCATGAAGTTGCAAATGGTATTAATTTTTGCGTATGTAATTTTACTCGAATCACAGGCTGTGACTTTGATTATATTGTTCCAGTGACAACTAGACAATTGATTGAAGGTGATTATATGATTTATCATGACGTGCCAAAATTACAGATAGGAATGAACATTAGTCTTTTCAAAGCAATGCTTAGACATCCTGACATAGAAAAACTGGTCCAGGAAGTAAACAGAACAACTCGGCGAATGCTCTGGCAAGTGGAACATGACACAGAAAACATAAAAACTGTTTTAACCAAAGTGGAAAAGGTGGGAGAACACTACTGGTGGGACATCTTTATAGGATACTCCCCTACAGCATCACAGGTGTTTCACTACTTAATACATCCAGTAATAGTTGTTGTAGCCAGCATGATACTGCTGATAATCTTCAATGTTTGGCTATGGTACAAAGTAAGTACTGCACTTAGAAGGATACAGATAGTGTGGGCAGTGATGCATACCTATCAAAACCCGTTGGAACTTGACGAAGGAATTCGTAAGTTATAAGTAAAAGGGGGGACTGAAACAGGAGGGTAAGCCCAAAAGAGTTAACTAAGAAACTTGGGCCAACTAACAAGTTACTTACATTCAAAACGATCTGTTCTGTTCTGCTAACTGGACCAAAGCTTAACAGAGTGCTAAAGGTACATGTAATGGACCTAGAGGCAATAAATTAGGACACAGTAAGCTAAAGTAGACATTTGAATAGGAGAAATAGGCCGGGAGCCAGGGCTTTCTCCAAGCTTGAGCGAGCGGGTCAAGAACAATGGAAAGGAAGAAAGGTCAGACTGAGGAAGATGAGAATAAGCCCCCTCCCCATGGGATGAAGATGGGATCTCCCCCTAGAATTGGGGATAGAGAGAAGCGCCGCCCCAAGCTCCGCCTGAGCTCCACCTATACTCCGCCTGTTATCAATATGTATGAATAGATGCTGTAATCACTTGAATATGCATTTAATCACACCTGAAAAATTGTATAAAACTGCTGATTTTGTGTGAAGCCTTTGAGCAAGTTTTTCCAGCAATAGCTGGCTTGCTCCCAGCGCTGCTAATAAATACCTTTGCTGCTCAAAAGATCAAAGTTCTCTGAGCAGTTCTTTATACCCGATTTTTCGGATTCAATGGACAGCCCTACCAGAGAGGATGTGATACTGGATCTGATGGTCACTGTGTAAGCGAGCTAATTGGGGATGTAAAGATTGGAGGCAGCCTGGGCTGCAGTGATCATACATTGGTGGAGTTTGCAGTCCTGAGGGATATGGGTCAGGTAAGGTTAGGCCCCTCAAATTTAGGAAAGCAAACTTCCAGCTCTTCAGGGAGATAGTCAGTGGGATCCTCTGGGAGACTGCCCTCATAGACAAGGTAGTGGAACAGAGCTGGCAGATCGTTAAGAAAGTCTTCCATAGAGTGAATCCGAAAAATCCTGTATGATGAACTGCCCAGAGACTTTTGATCTTTCAGCAGCAAAGGTATTTATTGACAGAGCTGGGAGTAAGCCAGCTATTGCTGGAAAAACTTACTCGAAGGTTTCACACAAAATCAGCAGTTTTTATACAATTTTCATATATGATTAAGTGCATATTCATGTGATTACATCATCTATCTATACATATTAATAACAGGCGAAGTATAGGTGGAGCTCAGACCGGGCTTAGGGCAGTGCTTCTCTTGGCCCTCAATTTTGGTGGGAGATCCACTCTTCATCGCGTGGATCTGGGGGCTAATTCTCATCTTCCTTGGCTTGACCTCCCTTCTCTTCTATTGTTCTCGACCCACTCACTGAAGCTTGGAGAAGGCCTTGGCTCCCAGCCTGTTTCTTCTATTCAAATGTCTACTTTATCTTACTGCATCTTAATTTATTACCTCTAGGCCTATTCTATGATTCTTTTACCATTCTTTTAAGTTTTGGTCCAGTAGGTAGAACAGAACAAGTACAGATCGTATAGATGTTCATAGCTTGTGAGCAGGCACAAATTTCTCAGTTAACTCTTTTGGGCCTGGCCTCCTGTTTCAAGAGCACAAGACTTATCAATCTCCAGGAGCAAGAAATTGGGCAAGGAAGACAAGAAACTGGCATGGCTGAGTAGGGACCTGCTATTCAAACTAAAGGGAAAGAAGCAAATGCACAGACAGTGGAAACAAGGACAGGTAACCTGGGAAGAGTATAGGGACACAGTCTGGTTGTGTAGGGATGGGGTGAGGAAGACCAAGGAGAAGCTGGAACTGAACCTAGCAAGGGACGCAAAGAACAACAATAAGGGCTTCTACAGGTATGTTAACCAGCAAAGGAAGGTCAAAGGTGTCCCCCTGCTGATAAACAATGCTGGCAAACTGGTAAAAATGGATAAGGTTGAGGTACTCAACAACTTCTTTTGCCTCATTCTTCAATGGCAACCTCTCTTCCCACACCTCTCAAGTGAATGGACAGCAGAATGGGGACTGGGGGAGCAAAGTGCTTCCCACTGTAAGTAAAAAACGGACTCATGACCATCTGAGGAACATGAATGTACATAAGTCTATGGGGCCTGATGAGATGCATCTCAGAGTCCTGAGAGAATTGGCTGATGTAATTGCCAAGCCACTCTCTATGATATTTGAAAAGTCGTGGCAGTCAGGGGAAGTCCCAGGTGACTGGAAAAAGGGAAACATTGTACCCATCTTTAGAAAGGGTAGAAAGGAGGACTCTGGGAACTACCAACCTGTCAGCATCACCTCTGTGCCATGGAAGATCATGGAACAGATCCTCCTAGCAGCTATGCTAAGGCACATGGAGGAGAGGGAGGTGATTCAAAACAGCCATCACAGCTTCACCAAGGGCAAGTCCTGCCTGACCAACCTAGTGGCCTTCTATGATGGAATGACTACACCAGTGGACAAGGGAAGAGCTACAGATGTCATTTATATGGACTTCTGTAAAGCCTCTGGCACAGTCCTTCACAACATCCCTCTCTCTAAATTGGAGAGAGATGGATTCTATGAGTGGACTGTTAGATGGATAAGAAAGTGGTTGCACAGTTGCATCCACAGAGTAGTGGTCAATGGATCAGAGTTCCAATGGACATCAGTGACAAGTGGTGTCCCTCAGGGGTCTGTATTGAGACCAGTGTTATTTAATATCTTCATTCATAGAATCATAGAATCAACTGGGTTGGAAAAGACCTCCGAGATCATCAAGTCCAACCCTTGATCCCACACCGCCGTGATTACTAGACCATGGCACTAAGAGCCACATCCAGTCTCATCTTAAAAACCTCCAGGAATGGTGAATCCACCACCTCCCTGGGCAGCCCATTCCAATGTTTGATTACTCTCTCTGTAAAAAATTTCTTCCTAACATCCAACATAAACCTCCCATGGCAGAGTTTAAGACCATGCCCTCTTGTCCTACTGCTGGTTGCCTGGGAAAAAAGACTGACGTCCACCTGGCTACAACCTCCTTTCAGGTAGTTGTAGAGAGTGATGAGGTCTCCCCTGAACACAGTGTTGTGTTTTAGGAATGGTATTCCCCAATTTAGTGTTCCTACTGAAACACTCCAGACCACACACCACTTACTCACTTCCCCTGCAGTGGGATAGAGAGGAGAACTGGAGGCAAAAAAAGGTAAAGATCATGGGTTGAGATAAGAACAATTTACTAGAAACAGCAATGAAATAAGAAAACAAACAGTAACAGCAACAATACTAATAACAGTTGTTGTGGTTTAAGCCCAGCTGGAGATTAAGCACCATACAGCCGCTTGCTCAATCCCCTTCTCTCCACCTCCAAGCCGGTGGAATGGGGAGGACAATTAAAGTAAAACTTGTAGGTTGAGATAAGAACAGTTTAATAATCAAAAATAAAAATACAGTAATAATGGTAAATTACAATAATAATAATAATAAGGGAAAAAACAAGTGATGCACAATACAATTGCTCACCACCCACTGACCCATGCCAGACCCCCCTTTCTGAACGCAGATCAACCCCCCACTTTATATACTGGGCATGATGTTCTATGGTGAGGAATATCCCTTTGGTCAGTTTGGGTCACCTGGCCCAGCTATGATCCCTTCCAGTTTCTTTTGTGTACCTCTGTGAGAAATCTCTAGTTATTTAATTTAGAAAGATTCATTTACCTGCAAAACAAGGGAACTGCAATGACAAGGAAAGTTTTATTTGCAGCACACGCTGGGTCCACCTCACATTGATCTTATAGAATCATAGAATCATAGAATCAGCTGGGTTGGAAGGGACCTCTGAGATCATCAAGTCCAACCCTTGATCCACTACTGCTGCGGTTACTAGACCATGGCACTAAGTGCCACATCCAGTCTCTTTTTAAATATCTCCAGGGACGGAGAATACACTACTTCCCTGGGCAGCCCATTCCAATGTCTGATCACCCTCTCCATAAAGAAATTCTTTCTAATATCTAACCTAAACCTCACCTGGCACAACTTGAGACCATGCCCTTGGTATCTTGCTGATAGTTGCCTGGGAGAAGAGACCAACCCCCACCTGGCTACAAGCTCCTTTCAGGTAGTTGTATAGAGTGATGAGGTCTCCCCTGAGCCTCCTCTTCTCCAGGCTGAACAACCCCAGCTCCCTCAGCCTCTCCTCATAGGACTTGTGCTTGAGTCCCTTCACCAGCCTAGTTGCCCTCCTCTGGACCTGCTCCAGCACCTCAATATCCTTCCTGAACTGAGGGGCCCAGAAATGGACACAGTACTCAAGGTGTGGCCTCACCAGCACTGACTACAGGGGAAGAATCACTTCCTTGGACCTGCTGGCCACGCTGTTCCTGATACAGACCAGGATGCCATTGGCCTTCTTGGCCACCTGGGCACACTGCTGACTCATGTTCAGCTTCTTGTCAATCCAAACTCCCAAGTCCCTTTCTGCCTAGCTGCTCTCCAGCCACTCTGTGCCCAGCCTGTAGCGCTGCATGGGGTTGTTGTGGCCAAAGTGCAGGACCCAGCACTTGACCTTGTTGAACCTCATCCCGTTGGAATCAGCCCAACTCTCCAACCTATCCAGGTCCCTCTGTAGAGTCCTCCTGCCTTCCAGCTGATCGACACTCCCCCCCAGCTTTCTTCTGTGGAGGAAAGACCCTTTGCATTTAAATTTTGTGCATTTTATAGTTTTACAAAATCCCACCCTTTCAGGTCAGTTTAATACATTCATTTTTGCCTAAAAAGGTTTTTTCTCCGAAAAGGGGACATTCCCCTCCTCCCGACTGGCTGCAAGGCATCCCCTGTCAAAATGATGGATCCTCCTTTGTTCTCAGCCCATGGGAAGAGAGGTCCCTATGTTCAAAATGGCCAAATGGCCAAAAAGGTTTTCATCATATTTTTTTTTTAGGAGCTTTATATTTGCCTAAAAATTCCCTATCCCGGCCACAAGGAGCCCTGGCACCAGGCCCAAGCAGTACCTTACAACTTCGCGATATGCCTATAAGTTTTCTAAAAATTTGTTTGTAATAAAAACCGTATTTTTATTTCTCATAATCCACCTTTTTTTTTTATGATAACATTAATGGAATTATACATCAAACCACCATCTTATCTTCTGGACTCTTTCCCATTTGGCTAATACGTCTATCGCTTCGTCCATATTTTCTGTTTTCTTGGAGCGTTCCCATTCAAGCAACAGTTTCTGCGAATTCTTCGTGTCTTTAGTTTGCTTGGGGATGAGGCACAGGACCATAATCTTCTGGGTTCCTGGGCCTCCTGTTGCAGCAGCTTTCGGATCAGTAGGCCTGTCAATCATTTGCATCCCTTGAACAACACTCGTAATGAATCTTATGAAACATAGGATTAAACAGGGTAAAAATACCAATCCGGCAATAGCACATGAAAGGAAAAACCCCACTTGTTTCCACCGTGCTCCTCCGAATAGGCCAGATCACCACCCTCCATCTAGCATGGATTTCCAGCTTTGGACTGGCACATGGGCTATTTTGCAGATGTTAGGGGCTATTTTGCAGATGTTAGAGGCTATTTCCATTACTGCTTCATAGTTATCATCAATCTGTAAACAACAATTCGAGGTATTAAATTTTCCACACACTCCTCTTTCTTCTGCCAAAAGATAGTCTAAGGCTAATCTGTTTTGGTATATGGTTGCCCTACTTTGACGCTGCTGTTCAGCTATCAATTGTAATCCTGTCGCAGTCTGATTTATAACTATTTTGACCACAGCTTGTAACTGTATGATTTGATTAAGCATATAAATGGGTGTACGGTAACCCCACATCCCATCCTGCGCCCATGTTGCTGGTCCATAACATTCAATAATCCTTTCAGGAGGCCACTCTTCCTCTCCCCATTTGTGGGATCCTCCCACCAAGTGTCCTTTAATCCCAATATAGGGTACTTTTTCTCCAACCACCCTTTTTTCCCAGTTAAGGGAGTTGTACAAAGGGACCCCTAATTCATCTCTGCTTTCTAAGGGCAACAGGAAAAACCCAGGTAGAATTATTCCTAAAGTACAACAACCTCTCCAATTTTCTGGTAAAGTTGTATACGCTCTTTTTCCACAAATCCAAAAGAGCCCATTGGGTACCTTCCAAAAGTCTTTGGAAGTGCTATCAACGTTCTTCCAAAATTTTGATATTTCTTTATTCCAGAAAACGGGTTCATTTTGGTTTTGCTACATTTGTAGAGCTTCTGGTTCATATCCGACTCACAATTGGAGTTGCCTTCTTCCTACCAATAATCTGTTGGGGCCTGTGGGAAATACTCACTGTGAGTGAAGTTAGTCTTCAGAGTTCTTTTGCACAGAGTTTCCCCAACTGGGTGTACAAAATGAACTCCTGTTCTCCATATAAAATCTCTTCCAATCACCATGGAGCTTAATATCCACCCTTTTGGCCGACTTACTTTATTATGAGAAAAAGTATAATTCCCCTTAAGTATTTCTTGAGCATCTAGGCTAAAACCACTCCAGGGCCATTCCTCTGTCATTAAAGGTCCACTACAAACCCAACAGCGATTTACATTTAGCCCTTTAGCAATTTTCTGTACCAAATCGACAAACAAGTTTTGTCCCACTGAGGGGAGCTCTAAATCTCTGATCTCCTCCTGTGTCAATTCAGAGTATAAATCACTCAACTGTGACAATAATAGGTGATCTTTAGGTGTCTCTTGTTCAGTGTTTATAATGATCTCCTCCTTTATTAGGTTATGGACTCCCCACCTGCTGGTGATATCCTGACAAATCCATGTCTCGCCCGCAGATCCGCTTAATCCTAGTCGTGCTCCTTCCGACCCCAAATTCTTTGCTATCCCATAGCATCTATTACCTACTGTACAGGTTTCCAACTCCTTCTCGTTATAACAAACTTCATTCATGTACTCATATGCCATAAAGGTGGTTATCATGCCTGTCTCATAGTATGCATTTTGGTAACACTTTGATCAGTGGTCATTGGCAATGGCTACTAGCTGGAACACAGCTAAGGCAAGCAGAGGTCCAGTATAGCATATACTTCCACTCCCCATGCCTATCAGGTTGCAGCCGACAGCAGGGTAGAGAGATCTTCTTGTGGTAAGTATAGAGGCTAACCTGGTCTTGCCCTCTGTTGCTTTACTTCGTGACAGGCCAAAAAAAATGCTGCTGTGTATGTCTGCAAGCTTGGCGACAGTAATACTTCAGTCACTGTATGTCATGCAACTAGTTAGTTTGTCTACACTTGAAACACTGCAAACCTATTTCCTGTGTTTCTTGAGAACCCATCACAAGTATCGCATTTAGTCCTGACATAGAACTAACAATTACAAAAAGGACACAGATTATATCTTGGTCTTGCCACTGAGTTTGTATTCTCACTATCAAACTTCATGGAGATGGCCCCTCCCATGCACTAGGATCCTGGCTTCTTCTCGCTGGGAGCAGCATGTCAGCAGCTGTGGTCTCTGAGAGACTGTAAAAGAATTTTACTTTCTAATTATTTTATGTCTTGGGAACTCCCCTTGACATTTCCACTCAGGAACAGAGGAAGGAGGTGCCACAGGTCCTTTGACTCTGGTACTGTGGGTCCATCCCTTCTCTATAGTCCGTACCGCAGTTTCTGTAGTTAGCACCACTTGATAAGGTCCCTCCCATTCTGGTTTGAGAGGTTCTTCCCTCCAGGTCTTTATCAAAACCCAGTCCCCCACAGAGATATTGTGTACTTTCATTTCTAACTTCACAGTTTGGGGCAGCAGTCCCTACTGCCTGAGATTTTCCAGTCTTTCAACTACTATTTTGATATATTCTCTGAGGTATTTGTCACCCAGCTCCAGGGTCGGGGTTCGAACACCTTTATAACATGAGGGATAAGGTAGCCCAAATAACATTTCATAGGGCGATACATTCAGATCTTTTCTGGGTGCTGTCCGAATCCGAAAGAGATCACCCACTGTGGAACTCCCTGCCCTGGGGGAGGTACAAGGCATTCCCACTCTTGGGGTCTTGGGACTTCTGGGCCCTCTCGTCAGATCCAGAGGAGGACCAGAACCTCGACCGGACTGCAACCACCACTCTCGACCAGACTGCGACCAGCACTCTCACCAACAGGTCTTCCTTTCCTTTTACTTTGGACTCAGGGGGACCACGTGGGGTTCAGCGTGGGGGCCAACAAACACCATTCTGTTCGTGCCCCAGAGTGCTGGGTTATACATCTGGGTTTTGTGGGTTAAAACCAATTGTTTGTCTGTATAATTGTATTTATTGTATCATTTTTATTAAATTGTAATTCTGACTTATAATCTCTTTTGAGTTGGGTTCATCTCTCCTGCCAGTTTACCTTTAAACCAGCACACTTGAATATTTGAATAGCCTGGATATTTTAGTAAAATACATACCTAGATGCTTTTAAAACTATTTTAAACATGGGAGATTTAAGACAATTTCAGAGTTATCTTAAAATTTCCCAGCAAACTACTAAGCACCCAGTTTAAATTCTGCTAAGAATGTTTCAATGTTATCTATAGGTATTCAAGGATAAGCAGTGATTGCATTCCCCCTCTAGCATTCTGCTGTGGGCTTGTATATCTCAATGCCCTTTATTACTGGTTTTAAATTCATTAGGGACAGTTGGGGAAATGAAAACACAAGAAGAGAAATGACTTGCCAAATGAAAACCAGAGGCAAAACCAGAAATTTCCTTAAGACTAGCCCCATGTCTTGATGACAAAGATGGGTTAAACTGTTTGAATGGGGTCATGGAAGACGTCCATGGTGGATATAGGCATTACAGTGCAGATCTGTAGAAACACAGTAGTTGTTCAACAATGCAGCTATCAGTTTCCCCATTGCTGGGTAAGGAGTCCTTCAGGATGGTGCAACAGCAATAAAGCAGTGTCTTCCAGAGTGTAAGATCTAGACATTTTACTTATTTAAATATCTATTCAAAGGCAAGAAAAAATTACATTTTATGCTTTATGACAGTTCTAAATTTTCATGCATTCTTCCTCTTGGATGGAATTAAACACATACTAAAAGTAATAGAGTATCTTGGAGATCTAAAGGTGATTATTTCCTTTCTAGGGAGAAAGAAGCTAGTCGCTAATGGTAGCTAGTGGGGAGGAAGAATACTAAAAATTTGTCTTTGTTTGTTTGTTTAAAAAAGACTGTAATTTTAAAAAAATGTATTTTTTATGGTTTTAGTCTCTGCCTCAAAGAAAGAACCACTAGTGCGTATGGAAACTTAAACAGATAATGATATTCCTAGAAATATCTTTTCCTCTGGTGTATACGTACCTGATATTATCTGAAGCATTTGAAAATGTGTTTGTGTACAGCAGCACTATAAAAGGATTTTGGGCATTCTTCTTAACTTAGCCTGTGTTGCCTGAAAATCATGAGAAAAAACTCACTAGGCAAATTTAGTATACATAAGATATAGAGCAGCTCTTTTAATGAAAGCCTTCTGGTGCAAGGAGCACAAAGGCAGGTCCTCACATACAGAATTCTTACATTTTTATATCTTTTATTAATTATCATATCTAATGGGGACATCCAATCCTAAGACCCCTTTTGCCCTGGTACCACCCTCAGAACTGCCCCACTGAAGTCCCTTCAAGGGTCTTGAGCTGCGGCAAATGAATCCAAGTGGGGACAGACTTTGTCCAGGCAGAACTCACTCATAACTTTATTACCCCATATATATACAGAATAGGGGTCCAATCTATCAAACCAGGATGGATGTGTCTTATCCCCACACATACCACACATGCCCATGCGACTGCTTTCAGTCACAAAAAACAATCATGCCTCAAGTAGCTTTCCAGCTTGACCTTGTGATTCTTTTCACACACACTAATCTTATCTCTGGCTAGCTCAGGACCACAATATTTTTGCTTTAGCATTTTCTTCTTCTTCTTTTATCATCTAGGTGGCCAGTGTTGTCTGTCTAGCTGCTCCTACATTGAGTTTTCTATCTTGTTTTGTCTACCATATCTCTTGTTATTTCGGTCCAGGTGCATGTCCCAATGGAATGTTCTTGCTAAAAATCTATTGCCCTGAAAAGATGGTTAAAAGACTGTTAAACCAAAGCTTCAGGAATGTGACACACAAACTGTGAGAAAGTAACAGTCTAAAGTGAAAGAAAACTGCAGTTGCAATAAAATCTACAAAAAATTAAAAATCTTAAAAATTCTAAGGCATCACTAGTAATTCTGATTTTACATATGGACTGAGTTTGAAAAATAATCATTTAGTTACTGTCCTGGCATTCCTTAATTCTTTGCAGGTAGGTAGCATGGGGCCATTTTTCTGGGGCATCTCTAAATTCCTATGGTTCTAAAAGATGCTTCCAAGATCACTAGGTAAGTATTTAAGTTGAATTTCAAATTTAGTTTGTTTCACTGTCAGACACATTTTTATTCGCTTTCATACCTACAGAGGGGTAATTATGATTCCACAAATTCCCCCTTTTCCTCCCTGTCTCTTTCCCACTTATTAATTATGTATTTTGTACCCAAACTCAAATCCCAGCATCCTTTAGAGGGAGAAAGCACTGCTGGACCCAAGTAAAAAGAGTTTGTCTCAAGGTGTCATGGTTTGAAAATTGCCCCCCTGGCAGCCGGGGGGCCTAGAGGTGATTGGGTGCCAGGGCAGTCTCCCCTGGAGAGCCAATCACCGCTCATCTTGTTCTCTCCTGTGAAAAATCATATATACACAACCAGCGGAAGTTGTTGGCAATCAGTCTGTCTGGCTGCTGCTGTGTCTGCTGCTGTGTGGGTGTGTGGGTGTGAGAAAGGCCCAGGGGTGGCAGGGCCCCCTTCTTTCCCCTCCGGGGGGAAGGGCGGCCCTGCGGCCCTCAGCTCTGGCTAAGCCAGGGTTGGCGGCAGCATTGGAGTGAGTGTGTGTTTGTGAGGGAAGAGACTCACAAACAGCTGGTAAGCGGGAGAGAGAGAGAGAGAGAGAGCGAGAGCGAGAGAGAGAGAGAGAGAGAGAGGCAGGCCTTTCAGCCAAGCCCTCTTCCTCCCCCGCCTCCTTTGCAGCTAGACTGCGGAGGGGGCTTCTTCTTTTCCCTCTCACTGTAAAGTGGAGTGGAGGCTCGGCATTGGAGCTGAACCAAGTAGACGGGCGGAATGCAACCGGGTGCCAGGGAGATAACCCCAGGCAAAATTGGAGACAGACCAGAGAAAGACCTGGAGGATGTCCTTGCAGTGATTTAAAATGGAGGACAGACGAAAACTTGGAGAAGGAATGAACATTCCAGGACGTGTATGTATGATAAGCTGAACTAAATTACAGCAGCACGGAACCGAGGTATGAGAGAGAGAATCACACAGCAGAGACTGACACGGAACTAAGGAGGATGGACTCAGAGCTATCTTCTTGGACTTCGTGAGGAAGAAGAGACTTCAGCAAACAGCTGGAGGTTGGTGGGGGAGTGAACCCTTTTCCCTGAACACTCCCATGAGAGAAAGACTGGTTACCTATCAGCCTGAAGGGGCTTTTCCTGGACTGAATTGAGGGAGAAGCTTAAAGGGACTGATAGAAGTGTGTAATATTATACATATAGTTGCTTTTAGCTTGTACAGGATTTATTTGTATAGTAATAAATGTATATACTTCCCTTGCCCCCCCCCCATAGAGGTGTCTGCCTGAAAGTTTCTCTTCGGTGTTGCGATAAAATTGTGGGAAGAGGTGGGGGAAGCCTGGAAATTAGATTTTGGATTTTTGTGGTGGCTCAAACCACCACACAAGGTTCTATTCCTCTTCAAATATATTTGTACAGAGGTGCTTAGCTATGTGGAAAAACATCATCATGGCTAGGCTTCGCGAACAAAGATTTGTGAAGGGCACTACCCATGTTTGTTGCAAGCGCGTTGGTGGCTAAAAAGGCCAATACGAGATAGACACCGCCGGTTGCAAAAGGCACAGCAGAAAGACTCCTTAGGAGGTATATTCTGCAAGGCACGATTCTTTCTGCGTTGTCTTTTCTCCTCAAGAGTGAACCTGTGTGCTTTCTCAAAAGCATCAGCAGCACTGAAGATAGTGTGTCTCCAGACCTCCTGATTGGAGGCCAGAGTAGACCAGTTATGTTGATCAATATGGTCAAGGCTGAGATGTTGTTTCAGGGAGTCCTTGTATCTTCTCTTTGGGGCCCCTCTCTTGCGGCAGCCAGTGGCAAGTTCACCATAAAGCAAGATCTTAAGGAGGCGATCTTCCATCCTTGAGACGTGCCCTGCCCAATGCAGCTGTGTTCTCAGCAACATGGCTTCAATACTTGTGATTGCTGCTTGTTCTAGAACAGATGTATTGGTCATGTAATCTGACCAGTGGATGTTTAGGATTGTACGGAGACAGCGTTGATGGAAGCATTCTAGGAGACGCAGGTGGTGGCGGTAGATGACCCATGATTCAGATCCATATAAGAGAGTAGACAGCACAATGGCTCTGTAAACACTGATCTTGGTACTTTTCTTCAAGTGTTTATTTCTCCAAACTCTTTTATGAAGCTTTCCGAAGGCACTATATGCCTTTGCTAACCTGTTGTCTATCTCCCCGTCAATCTTACCATCCGAGGAGATGAGGCTACCTAGGTAATTAAACTGCTGGACTGATTTGAGTTCTGATTTGTCAATGGTGATATGGGGATGATGGAACACTTCCTGAGGTGCAGGTTGATGGAGAACTTCTGTCTTCTTTAAGCTGACTTCCACCACAAACTAGTGAAATTTATCATGGAGTGCAAGGCCCCCATGTTTCCAGACTTCAGGTGGAATTCCATCAACCCCAGCTGCCTTGCTGATTTTCACCTGCTGTATGGCCTTGAGGGTTTCTCCCAAAGTGGGGGCAGTATCCAATTCATACTTCACCGGTTGTTGTGTGATGGACTGAATTGCTGAGTCTTGGACTACATGGTTGGTACTGAAAAGAGTCTGAAAGTGTTCAGACCATCGATTCAGAATGGAGGTTTTATCTGTTAGAAGCGTTTGACCATCTGCACTGAGTAGAGGGCTTTGTACCTGGTATGTAGGCCCGTATGCTGTTTTCAGGGCCTCATAAAATCCTTTGTGATTACCCTTATCTGCGCATAATTGAGTTTTTACAGCTAGATCGATCCACCACTTGTTCTGGATGTCATGGAGTTTCTGTTGGAGCTTGCTGCATGCAAGACGAAAGGCTATTTTTCTTGCATGACAGGATGGCAGTGCAAGGTGTGCTTGGTGAGCAGTTCTCTTCTTCCTCAACAATTCCTGGATCTCTTGATTGTTTTCATCAAACCAGTCCTTGTTCTTCTTGAAGGAGAACCCTAAGGATTCTTCAGAGGACTGCAGGATGCTGTTTTTAATATGGTGCCAAAGTGTTTCAGAAGAGGAATCTGTAGAATCTATGGAATGGTTTTCAAGCCTAGTTTGAAGGTTTGCCTGGAATCTGTCTTTCACTGTGGCTGATTGGAGATCGTTAACTTGGAGTCTTCTCCTTGAGATACTGCCCCTTTTAGGTTTGAATTTAAGATTGAAGTTGAGTTTACAGCGCACAAGCCGATGGTCTGTTTGGCATTCTGCACTAGGCATCACGCGGGTATGGTGGACATGGCGGGCATCTCTCCGCCGCACCAAGGCATAATCGATGAGGTGCCAATGCTTAGATCTGGGGTGCATCCAGGTTGTCTTCAGACTATTTTTCTGCTGAAAGATAGTATTAGTGATGGTGAGCTGTTGCTCCACACAGAATTCTAGCAGAAGTTGACCAGTTTCCAACACCATGCTTGCCTAATACTCCTTTCCAGTCTTCCAAGTTCTTTCCTACTCTGGCATTGAAATCACCAAGGATAATGATCTTATCACCTGCAGGCACCTTTTGGGTAAGGCAGCGCAGGTCAGTGTAAAATTTATCTTTTTCAGCAAGGTCGACTTGGAGAGTTGGGGCATATATACTAAAGAGGACAACGTGTTGCTTGTTGTGTAGTGGAAGGCGTAGGGAGATAATGCGGTCAGAGTGACCTGTCAGCAGATTTTCGAGTTTAGGAACAACAGAGTTTTTGATCATGAAGCCAACTCCTGAGATACGTTTTTCGGTTCTCTGCTTACCTGACCAAAAGAGTGTGTAACCCGTACCATGTTCTCTGAGGCTGCCTTCCTCATGAAGGTGAACTTCACTGAGAGCAGCAATGTCGATGTTAAGAGGAGCCAGTTCATGGGCAATTAGGGCAGAACGATGCTCAGGACGTCTGCTATCCGCAGAATCGAGCATGGTTCTGATATTCCAACATGCTAGAGTTAATTTAGGTACACCTTTGGAGGCAGGTGTATGCCTTTGTCTTTTGATCTTTGTGTGACCGCATTGGAAAAAGATGCCCGTTGGCCTGCGGTTAACCAACCGGGTGAAGGTGGAGATGAGCTTTGTTTAGGTCACCTTTTCTAGGCCCCTCTCCGAGTGGAGCAAGCAGTGCTGTCCTTGAAAAGGCTGCTTGGTCATTCAGGGTGCTGCCCCAAGAGGCTGTCATCTCTGGTCAGTCTCAAATGACCAATATCCTGAACAGCCTGCATGCAGGGTTGGGTCTGCGGCTTCCAGTGCACCTTTCACCTGCCGTTTTGACCTTTACCCGTCGCTACAGGGCTTTTTGCATGTGTGTAAAGCCTTCAAGCCTGCACAATGGATTTTTTTTAGGTGAGATGCAGTATGCGCGGAGCTGAACCCACCCTTTAATCCTAAGGTTCATCTGCCAGGGCCGAGCGAGCTTGGATGGTGGCAGTGAGGTCCTCAGGATGCAGGTTTAATTAGAGTGACCTTCTCTTAGATGGATGGCCTTACAGGGCTAAGCGAGCTCCATCTGCCCAGGTTTGGGATTAGAGTTGTCCTTCTCCTAGGATGACTGCCAGAAGGCTAACGAGCTCATCCTGCCCAAGGGTGTATTGTATCTGACCCTACGGTTTTGACCTGTCTTGGATGGGTGACTCTACTGAAGGCAAGTACCATCGCCAGCATAGCTCGCAACCACATAGGATTACACAGGCTACATTCCTACTATTAAAATGATTAGGGCAAGTCTTACACTTCCTACTTTTCTGCCACCTATCTATATTCAATCCCAAGGAAACACCCAGGAGCCACCTTTTGTCCTTACCACCCTTTCAGGATGTAATGAATATATCCAGAACATACCAAACCTGGGCAGTAGC
Organism: Neopelma chrysocephalum; assembly: GCF_003984885.1. Classification (NCBI taxonomy): domain Eukaryota; kingdom Metazoa; phylum Chordata; class Aves; order Passeriformes; family Pipridae; genus Neopelma; species Neopelma chrysocephalum. Next base: position 857,264 of record NW_020925675.1, read on the forward strand.
TGCAGGTGAGCCAAAAACAAACAAATGAACAAAACCGTTCTGGCCCCTGTACCCACCTAGGGCTCAAGTACCTCTCAAGGCCCCAGCCTGGCCGAGACCCACAACCCCCAGAGGAAACCATTATCCACCCTGACCTTATCCTCCCCCCACCGTTTTACCTCGTATCATCCCACACACCACTTACCTGCCCACCCTCCAGTCTGAGGACCCCCACGAGGACCCCCCCTTCCCCTTCCCCAAACCGGACCGGCAAACCTCTGTGTTCTCCGAGGCTTCCACTCTCCTTTCTCACGAGGGCACAAAGCCACGCCAGCGAAGCTCCCTCTCTCTTTTCCCCCGTCGGGGTGAGGGGGCATCCCCACATGGGCCCAGGGGCAGCCCTGGGCCGTGAGGCTTCCGGGGGAGGGGGGGCGCCCCCATGTGGAAAAACAATTTTGCTCTTTTTTGCATACGCCAAAAAGGTGAAAGACATGATGTTAGTGCACTTGATTATATACAGTGATGCCTCCTCAGCTGGTGCTAAGAAAAAATAACTCAGGAGCAGTTAATTAGGGTGAGATAAGAAAAGGGTTTAATTGTGCCAAGGCAAAAGATGTTATACGACGCGCGCAGTCTGTGCCTGAGATGTTGCATTTTATAACAATATCTGTCCAATCCCAAGTGTGTCCACCCTGTACCCTTTGCTCTGGTCCACCCCCTGGCCCATCGCCTGGGTATTGGGTCTGGGGGCTTTTGAGACCCCGTCTTCATCAATCCTCATCTTCTTCGGGGCACAGAGGGTACAGTGTCACCTAGTTCTTGACTCTGTTCTGCAGTTTAGGCCAAGATACAAGTGTTCTCCAAACAAAACAGGCCTTGCCTTGACAAGAGACTGAACATTTCTACTGGATTCGGGGGTAGGGCTGATATAGGCAGCATGGAATGGGGTAAGAGGGTTAAGGAATTTGTAAACTAAAGGGTGCTACAGGGTAGAGGGATAAGGGTTGCTGCTTTTAAAATATACTTCCACTACTTATAAAACTTATAAGGCTTACAAATATTAGAAAAATAAAAAACCATTAGGGGCTTAAGGCATCAACAGGTTCACTCTGTCATGACATAGTTTATGCAGAATTTAGAGAAAAGATTGACCTTTCATTGTTGCAACTCACAGTTCAGTCTAATCAGATTTTTAAATGAAGAGTAGAGAAGAGTATTGTCAGTCTGACTCAGTGGAAAAATATGGAGGTTCTGTCTCAACTCTCTCCAGCATCCTTAGTTTCATACAGCCACTCTGACAGAGACAAAATCAGTGGAAGAAAAAAAATGGAAGAAAAAAGCCTTTTAAAACAAAAGTTAAAGTCAGTGTAAGAGTTCAGTTAGAAATCAGAATTGTACAAAGTCCAGAGCAACTTTACCATCCCTTGAGATTCTTGGCAGTTTATCTAGCATCTCCCAGGATTCATGCTCTCAAGTACAGAGCAGAATATTTTAGTCATTGATTGTATTTTATTATTGTATTCTGAGTGCAGGCTGAGGGACTGTATAAGTGCAGCAATGAAACCTGACTCACCCAAAACTTCTAATTGTCTTGGATGGGGTTAAAGATATCACCACAAAACTGTTTGTGTTATGTTACTGATGCCTTAAGACAGCAGGAGCCAAAAAGTAGACTCAGCAGGCAATTATTAGTAGAGATAAGATATAGAGCAGTTTCTTTAATGAAGGCCTTCAACCACGGGGAGTATAGAGATGTGCACCCACATATCTACGGGTTCCACAATTTATGATGTTGTCCATCCAATCCCAGATCTATCTGCCCCCCAGATCCTCCCCAGTTCTGCCCCCGGCATGCCCCTCTGGAAATTGAGTCAGGGGTTCTGAAACCCCTTCTTCTTCATCTTCCCCTTCTTCACGGCACGTACAGTCTTTTGGAGCTCCTCTGAGGTTAAGGATTTGAAGGTTGCTTTGACTATTGGTGGTATCTTGTTGTTCGGGCCTAGGGTGGGATGTTCTTAAACAGAACTGCCTTGAGAGAAGACTAAACAAGTGTCATAGGTTTACTTGTTCTAAAAATACAAGCAGAAATTTTCCTTTCCCCGTCCCGCTGTAAAAGAAGGTGTTGAACAAGGGAGGGGGAAGGGGTAACTGACTATACAAAAGAACTAGCTGGCAGACCTGCATTCCAGGCTAATAGCTTTCTCTAAGGCTGGGGGGGGGGGGAGTTTTTCTCCCCTTTCAAAAGAGGCACTTCACTTTCTGCATTAATGGAGGCAAGGTGTGTGTGTGTTGGAAAAGCTCTGAGGTTGTTTTGCTCTCGACCTGGTCATTGGGCTGCTCTCCGGTCTCGACTTGCCTGCGCGCTGCCCTGTCTCCAGCTCGAATCTGCTCAGAATTCATTGGAGAGTTTGTGCTCATTGACGAAAAAAGGGAAGTCCTGACCACAGCCAGCCGCAGACAGCGTGAGTTTAGTGGAAAGGAAAACCGCCCTTCTTTCCCCTTTTCCCCATTTCCTCCTCGGTGGGGGGGGAATCTCCATTTTTCGGCTTCTTCTGTGATCCAGGGCCTCACTCGGTGATCGCCGGAGCCCAACAGCGCCCCCTGTTCACCAACACCAAGCAACTGCAGACTCTACACCTCTAGCGATCCAACAGCGTCCCCTGCCAACTGTGATTAGAATTGCGCTAGAGGACAGAGAAGTATCAAACTGTTTCCTTTTTTTGAAGGGGACTTTTTGGGTACAGGATTATTGTTTAGTTGTTTTTGTGTTCTTTTGCTGTTTTTGCCAATACACATATATCCTTTAATAAAGGGTTGTTATTTTTCTTTTTTCATACTTCCTCAATTGGAGCCTCTTAATTTCGGATTTACAATTGCTGAGAGAGAGGAGTTTGGTCTACCTCATAACTCGCCCTCCTTAGCAAAACACTTTCAGTCTCATTAAACTGAGACAACAAGCTAAAGGAATTTAGAAAGTTCGATATGAAATGGGGTAATAGGGTTGGGTAAATGTTCTAAAGTGTGACAGACTACAGCTACTTCTAAAATCTACAAAAAGCTAAAAATCAAAAAAATCGAGGAGGACAAGAAGCAGGACCCTGAAAACTACAGGCCTGTCAGTCTCACTTCAGTGCCTGGTAAAGTTATGGAGAAGATTATTCTGGGAAGTATTGAAAAACACCTGAAAGACAATGCTGTCATCAGTCATAGCCAGCATGGCTTCATGAAAGGAAAGTCCTATTATTTAACCTGATTTCCTTTTATGACAAGGTGTCTCAGTTTAACAAGACAGAAACGTTTGCTAAGGAGGGCGGGATATGAGAAAACATCAAGCTCCTGCTTCTGAGTAATTATAACTTCGAAATTAAGAGGCTCCAGTCGAAAAGGTGCAGAAGAGAAAATAACAGCTCTTTACTAAAGGATATATATATATGTAACACAACAAAACAAGTAACAGTTCCATAACCAAACTTCCACTGAAAACAATTTTTTGCCTTTTGGTGCAGTTATAACCACAACCAGCAGGGGGCGCTGGCGCATCAAGAGACAGGGCTGCAGTGACTCACTCGTGGTCATGAGGGAATACTGTTGGGCCTCTGGAGGAGTGAAGGTTGCAGTTGCCCACTGATGGTCAGCAGGTGGCGCTGTTGGGCCTCCAGAGGAGCAGAGGCTGCAGTTGCTCACTGCTGGTCAGCAGATTGTGCTGTTGTGCTCTGGTGGCTGCCACATCTGCCAGGCCAGGCACATGGGAAGTGGCCAAACATGGACCCCCACCGAAGGGGAGAAGGGAGAAGGGGAAATGGTGATTTCTCCTGTGGACTCATGCTGTCAAAGACTGGCTCTGGCTGGAACTCCCCTTCCTCGTCAATGGGTGTAAGCTGCCACCCGCATGGAGGAGGAGGAGGAGGAGGGGGAAAGCAGCCTTTCCCCTCAAAAGTTCCCCCGCAGATGGCACTGGTTTCTCCCATGAAATCCAAGGCAAGTCTGGGCAGTGGGCAGAACAGGGCGTGAGGGAACGGAGGCAAACCGGGGCCAAAAGAAGCCAGATGACTTGGCCGAAAAAATTAACCCGGAGCCCTCCTCTCAACACACACGCTCCCTGAGTCAGGTGAAAAGCAAAGTGCCGTCCCTCCCCCTATGGTCTCCTGAAGCCACCAGTTTGGAATGTGGGGCTATTCAGCTAATCCTTTTGTGTGTGGCTCCATGCTGACCATCCCCTCCCCCTTCCCTCATGCAACACCTTTCTTTCACAGTGGTAAAGGGAAAAATTTCAAAGCAGGGTATTTTTCCTTTAAAACAAGAAAACCTATGACACAAGGTAACCCACCTAGTTGATCAAGGGAAGTCAGTTGATGCAATCCTTTTGGATTTCGGCAAAGCTTTCGATACTGTCTCTCAGAGGATCCTTATGGACAAAATGTCCAGCACACAACTGGATAAACACATCATGCGGTGGGTGAAAAATTGGCTCAAGGGGTGAGCACAGAAGGTAATAGCAAATGGGGTAACATCAGACTGGCAACCTGCTACGAGTGGGGTTCCGCAGCACTCCATCTTAGGCCTTGTGTTCTTCAACATCTTCATAAATGACTTGGACACAGGACTGGAAGGTATACTAAGCAAGTTTGCAGATGACACAAAACTGGGAGGAGTTGTTGACTCTCTTGAAGGCAGGGAGGCCCTGCAGAAAGACCTCGACAAATTAGAGGACTGAGCAATCACCAACCACATGAAATTTAACAAGGCCAAGTGCCAGATACTGCACCTGGCATGGGGCAATCCGGGATGTACATACAGAATGGGGAATGAGATGCTGGAAAGCAGTGCCACAGAAAGGGACCTGGGTGTCCTAGTCAATGGCAAGTTGAATATGACTCAGCAGTGTGTCCTGGCAGCCAGGAGAGCCAACCGTGTCCTGAGGTGCATCAGGCAAAGCATCGCCAGCCGGTCGAGGGAGGTGATTATCCTGCACTGGTGAGACCTCATCTTGAATATTGTGTGCAGTTTTGGTCACCGCAATATAAGATATTAAGCTATTAGAGAGCATCCAGAGGAGGGCAACAAAGATGGTGAAGGGCCTCAGTTGCTGCTTTTCGCCCACTGCATGATTTCTAAGAGCGTATCCAGGATTTCCGACTGTGGAATAAACTTTTCCTTAATACCTTAGCCATGTTTTGTTCATCTGGGTTTACCTGCATGCGTATCAATTCTTACAATCTTCATTAACGATTTGGATGCAGGACTCAAAGGAATATTAAGTAAGTTTGCCGATGACACTTAATTGGGAGGAGCTGTTGACTCCCTCAAGGGCATAGAGGCCCTGCAGAGAGACCTCGATAAATTAGAGAGATGGGTAATCACCGATCATATGAAGTTTAACAAGGGCAAGTACCGGATTCTGCATCTGGGATTGGGCAACGCTTGTGTGTATAGACTGGGGAACTAGAGGCTGGAGAGCAGCACTGTGGAAAGGGACCTGGGGCTCCTGATCAATGGCAACTCCAATATGAGTCAGCAGTGTGCCCTGTGTTGTGCTCCAGATTAAACCATAAGCTGCCCAGAGTGGTTGCATTTTTTTATTTAAGACTCTTTAAAAGCCTTTTAGTTCATTTTAACCTCTAATTAGCGTCTGGAGAAAGAGTCACACACTCTCCTCTAAGATAAATTCTTTTTAATTTAGTGAGAAAAATAACATATTTTGGCAAAAGGTTTTTACAGGAGTAAAATACACCATGAAAAGAGCATTTCACTAAAACATTCAGCGCAAAGAACCATTCCACAGGAAACACCCACTACAAACAATCCATATACCAGCTTTAGTAAAACACAATTCATTGGTTTTAAGTTACCCACAAGAGAAGGAAAAGAGTAAAAGAAAACAGATTAAAAGGAATAAAGAATAAGAGAAGAAAGAGAGAAGGAGAGAGAGAAAGGAGAGGAGAATAGTTACCGACAAGATTCGATGGTTCACATGGTGCTGGTTGGAGAGGGAGAAGAGAGAAGAGGGGAGAGGGAGACCGCATGGAGTCTCGTGTATTTATAGAGTTCAGTTTTCCCTCCCAGGCAGGATATCTGGTCAGTGCCTTCCAGGCCAGAGTGAGTTGTGCTGTAGCCAGTCACAGGCTGCAGAGGCGTTGTGTGGATGGGCTTACCAGGCAGCTCTGACTTGACTGACAGCTGGCTGCAGGCCTTCAGCTGTTCCATGTGCTCTGCATGGGCAGCAGGCCTTATGTGCAGGTCTTACCACCTTCCTGCAGGTCTAGGCCCAGCCCTTACCCACATGCACACACACACTCACAGTGAGTTGGTTCTGACTCATATCAATAATTCAGTGAGATTTGAATTCAGGATCTTACACCCTGGCAACCAGGAGGCCCAACCATGTCCTGGGGTGCGTTAAGCACAACATCACCAGCCGGTCAGAGGAGGTGATTGTCCCACTCTACTCTGCGCTGGTGCAGCCTCACCTTGAGTACTGCGTGCAGTTTTGGGCACCACAATATAAAAAAAGACATCAAGCTATTAGAGAGCATCCAAAGAAGGGTCATGGGGATGGTGAAGGGTCTGGAGGGGAAACCTTATGGGGAGTGGCTGAGGTCATTTGGTTTATTCAGCCTGGAGAAGAGGAGACTTAGGGGAGATCTCATTGTTGTCTTCAACATCCTCAGGAGGGGAAGCGGAGGGGCAGGTACTGATCTTCACTCTCATGATCAGTGACAGAACTCAAAGAAACAGCATGAAGTTGAGTCAGGGGAGGTTTAGGTTGGATATCAGGAAAAGGTTTTTCACCCAGAGGGTGGTTGAAAACTGGAACAGGTTCCCCAGGGAAGTGGTCACAGCACTAAGCCTGTCTGAGTTCAAGAAGCATTTGGACAACACTCTCAGGCACATGGTGTGATCCTTGGGGTGTCCTGCGCAGGGCCAGGAGTTGGACTTGATCCTGATGGGTCCCTTCCAACTCAGGATATTCTGTGATTCTATTCTATGAATCTATGATATGTTTATGGCAAGTCATTGTGCCTCTACAAACCTATTCTTTCTTATTTCTTTTTTAGGTTATTGCAGTCAGGTGCTTCCCAAAGAACAAAACTTAGGAAATAACTTTGAGATCTATATAAAAGCTCATTATCATGATATTTTTTCATTCTTCTTTATATTGAACTGCATCTTTCAACTAGTGTAAATCAGAAGAGTTGGCAACTTACACCAAAGGCTTGTCCATTGTTAAACTTTTTCAAGCTTTCTTTTCTCCCTGTTTTGAGTGGAGGGACATAGAGATTCATTGGTTGGTTGGTTAATGAAATTCTCTTAATAATTTGTTCTTTTCCTTTTTTTTTTTTTTAAGAAGAAACAGATGGTTTTGGAGCTAAACATATAGTGCAACGCACCTCTGGTCAAAGTCTTCTGAAACATCCTTGTTCTTATTTATTTTTCTGTACAACCATATAGATTCCAAATACTTTACAGGAATCATACCTGGGAAAGGGGAATGAGATTTAACTGGATGTCTTTGCAGGTCTTTCTGTTTCTATCTATTTTGACTTTGAAGTTGGGAAACTCAAAACTAAAATGTCTCCTGATCCCTATAAGCTCCTTCCTTTGGAGCCCTTTGTTTCCAGGTTTTTTAACTAAATAACTATTTATGTTCATGAAAGAATAATTTTCGCTCTCAATTTGTCTTAGATCAAACAGTTTATTTACTGTTAGCAGTTACTCATTTTCCATCCAGCTCATAATCTACTTTCTGCACCCCTGTCCTGGTTTTGTCTGGGATAACCTAGTTTCAGATAGGACAACCCCATAGGCCCATCACACACTGAAATACAAATAACCATCACACTGGAGTTTCTTATGAGCTTGAAAATTAATTGAAAAGTAAATTATTGCCTTTTTCCTTCTTACCCACAAACACATAGGCACAGAGTACATCTTAATCAAAAAGTCTTTTCAACCAAGAACATTCCCACTGTTAGCCAATTACTGTGCATGGAGTTCAAGTAGAAGTAGAGAAGTCTCTACTTTGGAAACCCCAAGATCTCATATATACCTACATACAGTTATTTATTTATTTACTTACTACTTGTCTTGGTTTAAAGACAATTTTGCAAAGGAAACCAGACCTTAGATGGAAAAGAGACCCAAACTTTCATGGACTTATTATAAATTTGAAAAAAACCCACCCAAATAATACTCATGAGGAAAAGTGTAGAAACAGAACAACAAGTTTACTGAAAACCAAAAGGCAACCCCCCCAAAAAAAAATACGAAACACACTAAAAAAAGAGGAAGAATATCACCAGAAAAAGTCTCCATATCCACTGCTGTATTGTTGACTCACTGGAGCCTCCTTTGGTGCAATTACAGTCGCAGTCAGAAGGCAGCGCTGGCGAGCTTTCTCGGAGGAGGCCTCAGGAGCGGCCATGACAAGATTGCAGCCACAACCCTGGTGGACTCTGTGGTAATGGCATCCGCATCCCTGGTGGCAAGTTGAGCAGGCAAGAGGCGGCAGGTTGGGACAAGGACCAGCTCTGGTGGGGTCAGAACTTACCGGCAGTCAGGAGCGGAGGGTGCGGAGCGGAGCAGTGGCTGGGTGGCTCCGAACGGCATGGTGGGCAAGGGCCAACAGGAGGCATGGGAGGCTCTGGGAGGAGGTATGGGGCTCCAAGAAAGACGGCACCACCCAAACGGACAGGCAAAGCTCTAGCAGAAGCAGGGACCAGCTCTGATGGCGCAGCAGGGCATGGCTGGCAGGGAAGGGGAGAGCCGAGTGGGGAACAAAGAGGTAGGTCACATGACACCAGCAGTCTTTATAGCCCTCTAACTCCGCGTGGCTAAGCCACGACAATCTCTCCCCTCTCCAGCAGGTCCTGGCACAGGCTGTCAGCAGATCACGGTACCGTTATCAGCGTGCGCCATCTACTGGTGGTACGGTAAAGTTACAAGAAACAATTTTAAACCTATAACAGTAGTACATTTCTAAGAATCTTTGCATGCACACGAATTTCTTACTATGGTAAACATTAATCTTCTGTTTAAAGAAAAGGGCTCTAAATCATTTCATCCAGCTTCTGCAATCAAGATTTATTCTATGACCTTTAATAAATCAGTTCTTGAATTTTGATGTAGGTTCTTCCCATAGCTTCAGGACATCTTCTGTGGATGGTTCTATGGGCAATTCAAAGAAAACTTTTGACTTACTGGTGACACAAATCTGTTTTTCTCTATTTTTGTGTAGATACTGAGAGCTATATTATGTGCAGTGCAGTGAAGATTCAAGCTATGAGTCCCCAGTACTTTCCTTTGATAAACTCATGGTGCTTATTGTGTTCATAAAATTATCTAGAAGTTCCCAATTATTATTTTGTAGTATTTGATCCATTATTTTCATATTTTCAGGAAATAGTAAAATTAACTACCATGCCTTTTGATATACCAGAAATCTCTTCTTCTGATGAGCTTTCAGTATGACTTTCTATCAGATTGTGCTCATTACTATTAGATTATACTCCTTTTTTTTTACTTCTACAAAATTTGTTTTTCTAAAATTCTTTACCCAGTGTGATAAACAAAGTCTCGAGTTTCTGTAAGTTTTTGAATAGGAGTTTATTATATGGTAAAAGCAAGCAGTTGGCTGGGTGACAGAAATGGGGACAAGTTTCCCAAATCTGCACACCTACTACAGTGTACATTTGGCATTTATCTTAGCTACTTCATGCATATTAATTATATCATATACATATACATTTTACAGGTTTTTGCTAAGTATCTAATATATGGGTTTTCTTACAGCTAAAGCTAAATGGTTATCTCTACGACCGGTCATAATTCATGCATTCTTGGATGAACAGGCGCCTAAAAGATTTAAAGTTCTACCATATTTTATTCTTAGGATAGTAGGGAGGTTTTAGGGCCCCTTGACCTTGTAAGGGTCTGTTTTATTTCTTTATGGGGGTGTAATTAAGTTTTACAATCCACTTGTTTTATTTTGATGTAATCACCCATTTGTTTCATGAATCACAATTATTTATCACACCCAGCAAATATCTTAGGCACTTCCTTAACTTAAATCATATAAATACTAGTACTGGTAATGCTATCTTACAGACTTTGTATTATACACGTATATAGATGCTTTCTGAAGCTGAACTTGGTATCTTTGTCATGTTGCAATAAGTTAACCCAATAAATACCATCTGAGCAATCTGATCTAGTTGAAAAATATCTCACTGCAGACTAGATGGACTAGATGGACTAGATGGACTAGATGGACTAGATGACTTCTAAAAGGTCCCTTCCAACTCAAACTATTCTGTGATTCTATGAATCTATAAAATCACATAACAGCTCTTTTTTTCAGCATGATCTGTCTGGTCCATGGTGACAGGGCTAGGCTGAGCTTATGGGTGGGGGGAAGGATCAGGCTCAGAGAGAGTAGCCAGTGCCAGACACAGTCCCAGAATTACTGAGCAGGACCCTGGGGACAGAATGGGATGTCAAACCCATGGGCCGAGATGCTGCAGTACAAGAACTATTTGCACACTGAATCATAATGAACGAAAAGAATTTCCTGCCTCCAGAATGGGAAAAGTCACATTATGGCCTTTCTGTATTTTCAAACAAAAATAAAACTTTCATTTTTTAAAAAGCTCCTTTAGTAATATCAAAAAAATTGAGAGATACGAAAACAAACCAAATTGGTCTTTTGTTTCTCTCCAAGGTTTGTGTTTGGTTTTTTTTCAGTGACAAAAAGAAAAATCTTTTTGGGTCTACCAGCCAAGTGAAAACTCAGTTAGTTATACAGGTCTATTTGTTAGGATTAGCTATCAAACAATGGTAGTTATTTTTTACAATGGACCACAATACCACTGGATTTTTGCTTATACCTCTCCACTCAAAGTAGCATTTTTAGCACAAATCTTCAAGATGCAGAAAAAAAAGTAATAAAAGAGAAGGAGAAGCAAGTCCATCTACATTTAAAAAATATAGCTTCAGGGAAAAAAAAGTGATTTAAAGATAATCCTAAAAAATCCAGGACTCAGTTCTTTTTACATGAAATCTTAAAGTGAAACTCCATTTGACCCCCTCATTTAGTGGAATTCTGTTTGGTCACTATCAAATTCAACTGTTCACACCTTAGTTGGATTGATTTTTTTCTTTCCTGATAAGAAACTAATTAGACAGCAAAATATCATATTGTCTCCAGACAAGACTTGTCTAAGCATTATGTATAATCTTTCTCTTAAGCTGCAAATTCATTCTCAACTCCCTGTTTTTTTCTAGGATATTTTTAAGCTGCAGCCTGTAAAGCATTTTAGTGTCAATACATTCAAATAAGCACTTAACAAGGAATTAGTCCCAGTTACATATATGAGTTTACTAGGCGAAGAGGTAATAACATGTAGCCAAACCATCAGCTGCTATGACATAGTCCAACTCCACTGAGTTCAGCATAAGAGAACTTCTCTGCTTATAACAGAGAGGACCCTGATGCGAAATCTTCTCTGTTGGGACGCACTCAAGAAAAGAAACATGAGAATAAAATGCATACTTAAGAGTAGAGTAAGGAAGGCAGTTTACAGGTAAAGGATTAGATAAATCATCTCACTGTTGCAACTTGAGCTGTTCACTATGGAAAAATAACAACTGATGCACAGGAAAGTTGCCAAGGAAGACAAGGAAGCACAGCTTCTTATGCACACTGCCTTGGACTAGTTAATATTGACACCAAGCTGACACCAAAATATGACACCAAGATGAGTGGTGCAGTTGACACACCTGAAGGACGGGATGCCATCCAGAGGGACCTGGACAACCTCGAGAAGTGGGCCTATGGGAATCTCATGAGGTTTAACAAGACCAAGTGCAAGGTGCTGCACCTGGGTCAGGGCAACCCCAGGTATTAATACAGGTTGGGGGACGAACAGATTGAGAGCAGCCCTGCCGAGAAGGCCTTGGGGGTGCTGGTAGATGAGAGGCTGGACATGAGCTGGCAATACGCGCTTGCAGCCCAGAAAGCCAATTGTGTCCTGGACTGCATCAAAAGCAGTGTGGCCAGCAGGTCGAGGGAAGTGATTCTGCCCCTCTACTCCACTCCAGTGAGACCCCCACCTCGAGTACTGCATCCAGCTCTGGGGTCCCCAGCACAGGAAACACATCGACCTGTTGGAGTGAGTCCAGAGGATGCCACCAAGATGATTAGAGGGATGGAACACCTCTCCTATGAGGAAAGGCTGAGAGAATTAGATTTGTTCAGCCTGAAAAAGAGGCGGCTTCGGGGTGACCTAATTGCAGCCTTCCAGTACCTGAAGGGGGCCTACAAGAAAGATGGAAAGAGACTATTTACAAGAGCATGTAGTGACAGGGCAAGGGGGAATGGCTTCAAACTGAAAGAGGGAAGTTTAGATCAGATATTAGGAAAATATTCTTTACTGTGAGGGTGATGAGGCACTGGAACAGGTTGCCCAGAGAAGATGTGGATGCCCCATCCCTGGAAGTGTTCAAGGTCAGGCTGGATGGAGCTCTGAGCAACCTGGTCTAGTGGAAGGTGTCCCTGCCCATGGCAGGGGATTGGAACTAAATGATTTTTAAGGTCCCTTCCAACTAAACCATTCTATGATTCTATGATATTCATCAGCAAAGGTCAAGGCCTTAAATAGAAATCTTATTTCAGGAAATTGTATGGAATACTAAGAATCAGAATAGCCCAGAAGCGTAGAACTTGGAATTCAAGGGTTGAGGTTTATAACACTTGAAATTTTGCATGTGACTGGGTGTTCAGATGTTAGATTGTTTTCTAATTGCTCTAAATTTTCTAGTTTTTTAATCTGTGCACATAATCCTAAGAAACTGCATGTCTGAAAAGCATAATTATTCATTACCAGGAATCCAATGTATTATTAATGTAATGCTGATGGACTGAATTGTGTGATGGGTAAAGACAGTCTAGTATCAGTGATTGGTAGGAATAAACCAGTTTCACAGAATGGGGGCAGGAAGGATTTTACTCAAGAAAATGGCAGTGAAGCCCATACTAATAAGTAATCAAGCTGAGTTGACTTAAACATTTATGATGCCAGTGTCTGTGATAAGCAATGGAAACATAAATATGAAATGCTTCACCATGAACAAATATGGTTGAGTCCAGAATGATATACTGCAGCATAGCCATCCTTCGCATGGCATGCTTTTAAAGTGATGTTTATAATCATTATCATTTGGGTAACAATAGGGGGAAAAAAGAACAGAACAGCAAAATCTGATAGCTGCTAAAGAGGAACTGCAATAGCAAAGTTTCCTGATAAGAACCGACATAAGGATTTAGCCACAGTGAGAGAAAAACTGCTCAGATACTGTCACGGGTGGAGTGGGAGCTTCAGAAAAAGTTTATCAGATAAGCCCTCCCATTGAGTCACGAGGTGCAGAAAGGACCCCCTTGCATTCTAAACTCCTTCTCAGAGAGGAGCCTCAGTGCAGCTGGATACAATCTTAGCCCCAGACTTTGTCAATGGTTTTAAGTCTAAGGAAACTGTAGAGAGAGCAGAATTGTGTGAGCAATTTATCCTGCATTTTTGTAGGCCTTGCCTTGACATGGCCGGGCACAGACAGTGAAAAGCTGCACAGTCATCATGACTTCAGGCTCTGAAGCTGAAACAAAGAAGGATCTGTGCCAAAATTAAGGAGGAGTCCCAAGAGGTAAACTATGTTCTCACTTCGCGTGGACACCTGCAATAATCCAATTAGAAGTGCTCAATAGGGCATGTTTACACCGTGGACACTTTCATGTAACCAATAATGTAGAACTGATCACGTGCCGGGGTGTAGAAAAAGTACATAAAGGGCAACTTTTTGTAAATAAAGTGGACATTTTGCAGATCAAATTGGTCGTGTGCAGTCTGTCCCTGAACCCCTTCATCGACAGGAAATACAGAGGTGTGATCGAACCTTTTTAAAACGTTGTCCCACAGGATTAAGAATGGCAAATGAGATTTATTTATATAAAAGTAAATTATTTATTATGATAAATGATTAGACAAAAAGATCTTAATCAGAATTATTTACTGCACAGTATAGAAGCTAAAACTACTAGTATAGTATAGTGTACTGTATCAAAGCAATTATATGAAAGTGATTATATTAAAGCTAGCAAAAAAATCCCAGTTATTAAGTAGACATTGATGTTACTCACCCATACCAACGACCGTGGACAAATCTCTTTCACTCAACCTTGAGGAGTAACCTTGAGGGGCATCCTCACCCAAGGGAGGAATGTCCATACACACTCTAAGAAGGGGTATGTTAGAAGAACCTGCCCTTTGAAAGCGGACCTGGACTTGTATAAAGTGATTGACTGTCAGTCAGATGTCTCCAGGTCAGCTGTGTCAGCTTTGTGTAGATGTAGGAAACCTTCAGAAGAAATAACGAGGAGGGTGTTTTGAAAAATATTTCTGGTATTAAAACCCTCAAAAATAGCCAAGAGATAGAGGAGCTAACTAAAACTTTTATTCAAATAAAAGGGAGAGTTCACTGGACAATCCCCAATGAGGTCTCTCAACTCGATAGAGGTCGCAGCCTCTTTTATCCCCTTTGCCCGAAACGCAGGTCCCTCCCCATTTTCCCATTGGCTGAGGTACTCCGGGGTTACAGACTTTCCGACATGCTTACGATGTGTCCGCCATTACATGGTCATTAGAGGAAGGGTCCCCAACATTTTCAAAATGGAGGTTACTGAGCCTTTGCTGCTGATAGGTCCCCTTATCTCTGGGCAAATTCATCATCATGGCTAGGCTTCACGAACGAAGATTTGGGAAGGGCTCTACCCACGTTTGTTACAAGCGCGTTGGTGGCTAAAAAGGCCAATACGAGATAGGCATGTCCGGTTGCAAAAGGCACAGCAGAAAGACTCCTTAGATAGTATATTCTGCAAGGCACGATTCTTTCTGCGTTGTCTTTTCTCCTCAAGGGTGATCCTGCGTGCTTTCTCAAAAGCATCAGCAGCGTTATAGATGGTGTGTCTCCAGACCTCCCGATTGGAGGCCAGAGTAGACCAGTTATGGTGGTCAATATGGCCAAGGCTGAGATGTTGTTTCAGGGAGTCCTTGTATCTTTTCTTCGGGGCTCCTCTCTTGCGGCAGCCGGTGGCAAGTTCACCATAAAGCAGGATTTTAGGGAGGCGGTGGTCCTTCATCCTGGAGACGTGCCCTGCCCAACGCAGCTGTGTTCTCAGTAACATGGCCTCAATACTTGTGACTGCTGCTTGTTCAAGAACAGATGTATTGGTCACATAATCTGACCAGTGGATGTTTAGGATTGTACGGAGGCAGCACTGATGGAAGCATTCTAGGAGACGCAGGTGGTGGCGGTAGATGACCCATGATTCAGATCCATATAAGAGAGTAGACAGCACAATGGCTCTGTAAACACTGATCTTTGTACTTTTCTTCAGGTGTTTATTTTGCCAAACTCTTTTATGAAACTTTCCGAAGGCACTATATGCCTTTGCTAACCTGTTGTCTATCTCCCCGTCAAACTTACCATCCGAGGCTGCCTAGGTAATTAAACTGTTGGACTGATTTGAGTTCTGATTGGCCAATGGTGATGTGGGGATGATGGAAGACTTCCTGAGGTGCAGGTTGATGGAGAACTTCTATCTTCTTTAAACTGACTTCCAGTCCAAAGAGCTCAGCAGCATCTGCAAAGCAAGATGTTAAATGCTGCAGAGCTGCTTCTGTGTGGGCAACAAGGGCGGCGTCATCAGCATAAAGCAGCTCCCGGACAAGATGGTTTAAGGTCTTGGTGTGGGCCTTCAGTCGCCTTAGGTTGAATAGGCTTCCATCAGTACGATATCGAATGTAGATACTGTCCTGATCATCGAGGTCTGCCGTGGCCCTTTGGAGCATCATGCTGAAGAAGACTGTGAATAGGGTAGGGGCGAGAACGCAGCCTTGTTTCACGCCATTCTTTATTAGAAAGGGCTCAGAAAGTGTGTTGCCATATCTGACTTGGCTGTGCTGATCCTCGTGGAGTGATATGATCATTTTAAGGAACTTGGAGGGACAACCTAAACGTTCCAAAATCTGCCACAGACCTT
This sequence comes from Neopelma chrysocephalum, assembly GCF_003984885.1. Taxonomy (NCBI): domain Eukaryota; kingdom Metazoa; phylum Chordata; class Aves; order Passeriformes; family Pipridae; genus Neopelma; species Neopelma chrysocephalum. The sequence goes on from NW_020925675.1 coordinate 873,330, forward strand.
TTCTGCTTGCAGTATCGAAAGCCTTGGTGAGGTCAACAAAGGTTACATAAAGACCTTTGTTCTGTTCCCTACACTTCTCTTGCAGTTGTCGGAAAACAAACACCATGTCTGTGGTACTCCTGTTGGCTCTGAAACCACACTGACTTTCAGGTAGAATTTCTTCTGCTATAGCGGGTATTAGTCTGTTTAAGAGTATTCTTGCCAGGATTTTGCCAGCAATGGAGAGCAGAGTAATACCACGGTAAGTTGAGCAGTCTGATTTAATTCCTTTCTTCTTATACAAAGTGATGATGACTGCATCGCGAAGGTCTGATGGTAGTTCGCCTAGTTCCCAACAGTGCACCACAAACTAGTGAAATTTAGCATGGAGTGCAAGGCCCCCATGTTTCCAGACTTCAGGTGGAATTCCATCAACCCCAGCTGCCTTGCTGATTGTCACCTCCTGTATGGCCTTGAGGGTTTCTCCCAAAGTGGGGGCAGTATCCAATTCATACTTTACCGGTTGTTGTGTGATGGACTGAATAGCTGATTCTTGGACTACACGGTTGGTACTGAAAAGAGTCTGAAAGTGTTCAGACCATCGATTCAGAATGGAGGTTTTATCTGTTAGAAGCGTATGACCATCAGCGCTGAGTAGAGGGCTTTGGACCTGGTATGTAGGCCCGTATGCTGTTTTCAGGGCCTCATAGAATCCTTTGTGATCACCCATATCTGCGCATAGTTGAGTTTTTACAGCTAGATCGATCCACCACTTGTTCCGGATGTCACGGAGTTTCTGTTGAAGCTTGCTGCATGCAAGACGAAAGGCTATTTTTCTTGCGGGACAGGATGGCAGTGCTAGGTGTGCTTGGTGAGCAGTTTTCTTCCTCAACAAGTCCTGGATTTCTTGATTGTTTTCATCAAACCAGTCCTTGTTCTTCTTGAGGGAGAACCCTAAGGATTCTTCCGAGGATTGCAGGATGCTGTTTTTCATATGGTGCCAAATTGATTCAGGGGAGGAATCTGCAGAATCTGTGGAATGGTTTTCGAGCCTAGTTTGAAGGTTAACCTGGAATCTCTCTCTTACTGTGGCTGATTGGAGATTGTTAACTTGGAGTCTTCTCCTTGGGATACTGCCCCTTTTAGGTTTGAATGTGAGATTGAAGTTGAGTTTACAGCGCACAAGCCGATGGTCTGTTTGGCATTCTGCGCTGGGCATCACGTGGGTATGGTGGACATTGTGGGCATCTCTCCGTCGCACCAAGACATAATCGATGAGGTGCTGTTATAGGTTATAATCTGAGAGAGGAATTTTTCTTTCCCTGCTTCCCTGTAAGAGAAAACAGAGCTCAGACAGGGAAGGGGGAAGGGGAGGCCATTAGCTTTACAAAAGATTTAGCCAGCCTGGCTGCATTCCTAGCTAATGGCCCAGTGGAAGGCGGGCTCTGCTCGGACGGGAGAGAGGCAGTTTTTTGCTGGACTCTCTCTGGAGGACAGAGACAGGGTCTGTGTGCGGAGCATTTGGAGAGAAGACCTGGAAGCCTGTTTGTCTGACTGCCCGCCCTAGTCAGCCTGGACTGCTGACTTCAGCTTGGCCGGGGAGCTGTCTCTTGACCCCAGCCCGGATCTGCTGTGTTTTCATCGGAGAGTCTCTGTGCTCGCTAGGAGAAAAGAGGAGCTTTTGGGACGCTACCACCTGGGAACCACAGTGAGTCCTGTTGGGGGTGAACTGCCTTCCTACTCTTTTCCCTCCATTGAGGGGTGGGGGTCCCCCATCTTCCTTTCGACTCCTCCCGTGATCTGAGACCGGCCCCAGGCCCCTCTCCCCCCGTAGTGGCCACCGGAGCCCAGCAGCGCCCCCTGCCGACCACAACAGCGAACTGCAGGCCCTGCACCTTCAGTGACCCAACAGCGCCCCCTACCGACCACAACAGCAAACTGCAGGCTCTGCACCTCTGCGATCCAACAGCGCCCCTGCAAGCCACGATTAGGACTGTGCTAAAAGGACAGAGAAGTATTTACCAGACTTTTCTTTTCTAGGACTACTGTATAGTTTTTTGTGTTCTGTTACTGGTTTTAACTTTTTTTGCTAACATACATATATCTTTTAATAAAGGGTTGTTATCTCTTCTGTTTTGCACACTTCCTCGAGTAAAGCCCCGTAATTTTTTAATCCACAATTGCTGAGAGAGAGGAGTTTGTTTTGTCCCATAGCTCATCCTCTTTAGCAAACCTTCCAGTCTTTTCAGACTGAGACAGGTACCAATGCTTAGACCTGGGGTGCATCCAGGTTGTCTTCAGACTATTTTTCTGCTGAAAGATAGTATTAGTGACGGTAAACTGTTGCTCCGCACAGAATTCTAGCAGAAGTCGACCATTAGCGTTGCAGTTTCCAACACCATGCTTGCCTAATATGCCTTTCTATGCTTCAAAATTCTTACCTACTCTGGCATTGAAATCACCAAGGATAATGATCTTATCACCTGCAGGCACCTTTTGGGTAAGGCGGCGCAGGTCAGCGTAAAATTTATCTTTTTCAACAGGGTCAGCTTGGAGAGTTGGGGCATATATACTAAAGAGGACAACGTGTTGGTTGTTTCGGAGTGGAAGGCATAGGGAGATAATGCGGTCAGAGTGACCTGTCGGCAGATTTTCGAGTTTCGGAAGAATAGGGTTTTTGGTCATGAAGCCGACACCTGAGAGATGTTTTTGGGTTCTCTGCTTACCTGACCAAAAGAGTGTGTAACCGGCACCATGTTCTCTGAGGCTACCTTCCTCGTGAAGGCGAACTTCACTGAGAGCAGCAATGCCGATGTTGAGACGAGCCAGTTCATGGGCAATTAGGGCAGAACATCACTCAGGACATCCGCTATCTGCAGAATCGAGCATGGTTCTGATGTTCCAACATGCTAGAGTTAATTTAGGTACACCTTTGGAGGCAGGTGCATGCCTTTGTCTTTTGATCTTTCTGCGACCGCATTGGAAGAAGATGCCCGTTGGCCTGCGGTTAACCAACCAGGTGAAGGTGGAGATGAGCTTTGTTTAGGCCACCTTTTCTAGGCCCCTCTCCGAGTGGAGCAAGCAGTGCTGTCCTTGAAAAGGCTGCTTGGTTGTTCAGGGTGCTGCCCCAAGAGACTGTCATCTCCAGTCAGTCTCAAATGACCAATATCCTGAACCACCTGCATGCAGGGTTGGGTCTGCGGCTCCCAGTGCACCTTTCACCTGCCGTTTCGACCCTCGCCCGTCGCTACAGGGCTTTTTTCATGTGGGTAAAGCCTTCAAGCCTGCACAATGGATTTTTAGGTGAGATGCAGTATGCGCGGAACTGAACCCACCCTTTAATCCTGAGGTTCATCTGCCAGGGCCGAGCAAGCTTGGATGGTGGCAGTGAGGTTCTCAGAACACAGGTTTGATTAGAGTGACCTTCTCTTAGATGGATGGCCTTACGGGGCTAAGCGAACTCCATCTGCCTTTCAAGGCCCCAGCCTGGCTGGGACCCCCATCACTCTAAAGGACCCCCACTATCCACCCTGACCATATCCTTCCTCCACTGTGTTACCACGTATCTTCAAGTGTACAGCTCACCTGTGACACTTCATACAGGATTGCCCCGCTCTCCCGGGGCTCCAGGGGGGGACTCCCAGCAAGCCCGGGCAGCCACCACACACCCGGGGCTCCGGGGGCGACTCCCAGCAAGCCCGGGCAACCACCACATACCCGGGACTCCGGGGGGTCTCCCAGCAAGCCCGGGCAGCCACCACACACCCGGGGCTCCGGGGGGCGACTCCCAGCAAGCCCAGGCAGCCACCACACACCCGAGGCTCCGGGGGGGGACTCCCTGGGCAAACTACACCTATCTGTAACTGACAACTGAGCAACCAGTAACTTGTCACTTCTTACTACTAAATGTAACTACAGACTTTGCAAGAACACCTATTTATACCTAATAATCCTCCCTTTTCCTGTTTTATGATGTTCTTGCAAAAGGGAGTATCATGTTCCTAATAGTTACCTCTTGGTCCACTTTATTACTCAAGGCTAAAGTTTCTTGAGAATGAATAGTTGGTCCTTTTGTAGGAAATGAATAAGATGGTTTTATTACAATCAGGGGTTTCCACGGTTGCCTCATGCCGAGATATTTGGAGGTCGTTTTATTTGTGGAGTTGGGGAGCCATTTTGTGGCCAAGGACTGGTGGGCTGCTTACTGTTCTGCTTACAGTTACCTATTGCTGCTCACCTATTGCTGCTTACTCTTCTGCTTACAGGGCTGCTTACAGTTACTTACTGTTACTTACAGTTACGGTGTGAAGGCGGGCCAGAAAGTACATACAAGAGCGAGGCTTGGCATGGGAGGAGCGAGGGAGTGGTTATGTAAATCAAAGGGTCTTAAAAGGGCTCGTCCCTCCCATTCGGGGTGTGCTCGGACCTGGTCACGAGACCGGTGCACCCGGCGCACTGTTAATAAAGTTCTTTGTTTCACTTTATTTGGCCGTCTCCGAAATTTTAATCAGAGATATTTCTCACAATTTCGGGGCTCATCCAGGATCCAACGTCCACCAGTCCAGTTGAGGGATCAGTGAACCTGGAAGGTGCGCCCCACCGATTTCGGTGGTCCAGAGGCCTGGACCCTTTCCTGGGATGGCAGAGACTGAGGACCCTAGGACGGACAGCTTGAAACAAAGAAAGGGGGAAAGGAAACCAGATCTGGTATAGAAATCAATCCATGGCAACCGTCAAACCTTGTGCACGGGACCCGATAAGAAAAGAGAAGGGCTATCCTCAAAGTATTACCAGGCAGTTGGGTCAGAGGAGTGTGCGTGTGTGTGACTGAGACGCACCAGAAGGTGTGAAACGAGTGAGGAGTCCTTCTAACTGGGGTTCCATATCCCTGTAAGGGGACTGACCGGCGAAGGGACGAAGAGGTTGTTGTAGAGCAAGAGTGCGGTACTCCTCGGGGTGGAGGACTGCGGGTGGCTACGGCTTAAGAAAGAAAGCTTCTTGGGTGGTTCCAGCTTAAGAAAGAAGGCTTTTGGGTGGTTCCGGCTTAGGGAGAAGGTTCTTGGGTGATTCTGGCTTAGAAAAAGGCTTTCGGGTGACTCTGGTAGAAGAGGAGGCTCAAGAGTGTAGAGAGTGTGTGTGTGCCAAGGGAGGACCATATCCCGGAGCGTGTGTGTGTTCACTCCTCCGATGGGGGCCAGGAAAAGTAAAAGGTCCCCAGGAAAGAAAGGGTCAGGAAAGACCCTAGGCATTTCCCAGGATAGCCCTTTGGGTAGGATGCTGGATAGGTGGGATGAGTCGGGAGAGACTCGGGGTAAGGATAAGGCAGTTATGAACCAATACTGTATGTATGAGTGGACTAAAGGTCCTATAAGATCAGACAATGTTTATTGGCCCCAATTCGATTCATTTGAAGATTGGATTTGTCAAGCATTGAACGTTTATGTGAATAGGAAGGGACTGTGGAATGCGAAGGAAAGTGAATATGCTGCTTGCTGGGTGGGGTCCGTCGAACTATTCCCAGTCCATAAAGTTAGTGGTGATCAAAGTAATGATCAAAGTAACCAGAAAAAGAAGAAGGGTTCTGAGTGGGATCCTTTAGAAAATCTTTCAGGTAATACGATCTTAAATCCTCCCCTGTATAATCTTGGGGAGGATGAGGTGCAAAACTATAACCCAATACCTTCTCCAGGCCCTCCCCAGACGCGGGGTAGAGCCAGGAGGAGACAGGGTTCGGAGGCACCCAGAGAACTGTATCCCCTTAGAGAAGTCCCGATGCAGGGGGCACAAGGGGGTATAGGCTATGTGAATGTCCTTCTGACGAGTACTGAGGTACAGGAATTTGGGAAGGGCATGAAGAAACTACTAGAAGATCCATTAGGTCTGCCAGAGCAATTTGACCAGTTTTTAGGACCTAATATATACAAGTGAAATGAAATGCAATCTGTAATAGGGATATTATTTTCTGTGGAGGAGAGGGAAATGATCAGGGCAACGGGAATCCATATTTGGGACTGAGAACACCCACAGGGGGTGCAGGGTCAAAATGGAGAGCAGAAGATGCCTGTGGCTCGTCCCAATTGAAATCAGAACAGAGAGGAAGGAAGACAAAATATAATAGATTATCGGAATTGTATTGTGAAGGGAATTCGGGAAGCAGCACCCCGGGTGCAGAATATGGCTAAGGCTTTTAGCGGGAGGCAGGGGAATGATGAGTCACCGACTGAATGGTTGGAGAGACTGAAAAAAAGATATACAACAATATTCTGGAGTTCGGTTAGATATTCCAACAGGGCAACAGTTGTTGAAGGCTAACTTTGTGACTCATTCATGGATAGATATCAGGAAAAAGTTAGAGAAATTAGAGGATTGGAGTGAAAAAGATCTGAATGAATTGTTAAAGGAAGCGCAGAAAGTATATGTTCAGAGAGATGAGGAGAGACAGAGACAGAAGACCCGGCTGATGGTAGCTACAGTTAAAGAGGTGAACAAACAAGGGGATAGACAGGTTACAGGGCAGGGATGCGCAGAGACATCACAAAAGAGGTATGGTAATCATGGAGGCGACAAGGGACAAGAAGTTCAAACTTTCAGGGGACCTCCTCGAGTGTCGCAGAAGTTAGGAACTAATTTAGCTTGCCCGCCTGTACAAGAGGGGAAGGGAGAGTGCTATTATTGTGGGCAGAAAGGACATTTCAAGAAAGAATGCCCGAGGAGACAGAAGGACATCCGGGTCTTCCAACTACAGGAGTGCTCAGACTAGGGGTGTCAGGGGCTCTACCTCCTGGGGGTAGAAACAGAAAGGGAGCCCTTGATAAATTTGAAATTAGGACCCCAGGAGGAAGACACCACCTTCCTGGTGGATTTGGGAGCTCAATGGACCTGCGTAATTCAGCCCCCCTTGGGAGTAGAAGTATCTGATCAGAGAGTTATTGCAATGGGAGCTAAGAGGGAGAAATTTGAAGTCTTTGCGGCACCCTCAGTATTGATACAAGGGAACAGGCTGGGACAAATTTGTTGGGAAGAGATTTAATGGGATTATTGGGGATAGGACTGATAGCTCAGGGAAAAGAACTTAAACTTTTTGTATTAAGTGAGGGTTTAGATATAAATCCGCAGGTATGGGCCGAAGATGGGAATAGGGGAAGACTAAAAATAGAACCTTTTTCAGTAAAACTATATACGGAAGCTCCTGTTCGGATTAGGCAGTACCCCATTTCCCTAGAAGGGAGAAAGGGATTATCCCAGATTATAAAGAAATTGATTCGGGATGGACTGTTAGAATTTTGCATGTACCCATATAACACTCCCATCCTACCAGTAAAAAAAAGTGATGGGACGTACCGATTAGTCCAAGACCTTCATGAGATCAATAAGATAGTTCGGACACGACACCCGGTTGTTCCCAACCCATATACTATAATGAGTAAGATACCTCCAGAATGTGAATGATTTTCAGTGATAGATCTAAAAGATGCATTCTGGGCCTGCCCATTAGATGAGGGGTCTCGAGATATTTTTGTATTTGAGTGGGAGGATCCAGACACTGGGAGAAAACAACAATTAAGGTGGACAGTGCTCCCACAAGGGTTCTCTGAAGCACCTAATCTTTTTGGACAAGCCCTAGAGGGCATAATGATGAAATTTAGTCCAAACAAAGGAATTCTACCCTGCAATACGTAGACGATCTACTGGTAGCTGGAGAAACCCAAACAGAAGTGGAGAAAGAGACAGTGCGGTTGTTAAATTTTCTGAGAGAGCAGGGACTGAGGGTGTCAAAGAATAAACTTCAGTTTGTGGAGAAGGAGGTGAAATATTTGGGGCACATCATAAAGAGAGGAGAGAAAAGACTTGATCCAGAAAGAGTGAAAGGAATATTAGACCTTCCCCTCCCGAGGACAAAGAGGGAAATAAGACAGTTTTTGGGATTGGTAGGGTTCTATAGACTGTGGATCTCAGATTATAGCAGAAAAACCAAATTTTTGTGTGAGAAATTATTGGATAGTGCCTCCGAAAGAGATAGTTGGGCAGAGTATTCCTCAGAAGAGCAAGAAAAATTTGAGGAACTAAAAGAAGTTTTGATTCAGGCTCCGGTATTGTCATTACTGGAACTGAAAAAACCTTTCGATCTTTACGTGAACACTTCAGAAGGTATAGCAAAAGGAGTAGTGACCCAGGAGTGGGGAGGGATCAGAAAACCAGTAGCCTTCCTATCAAAGTTCTTAGACCCAGTGATCGGGGGATGGCCAACTTGTGTGCAGGCGGTAGCGACCACAGCAATATTGGTAGAAGAGACTAGGAAATTGACTTTTGGAGAAAAAATCAGAGTGCACACCCTACATGCAGCGAGAACAATTTTAACCCAGAGATCAGGAAGATGGATGACAGACTCCCAAATTTTAAAATATGAGACTATATTGATGGAAAGGGATGACCTTACCCTGACTATCAATTTATGTGTAGATCCTTCCCAGTTTCTATATGGACAAAAAGAAGTAGGATCTCAAGTTGAACACAACTGCTTACACATCATAAATTACCAAACGAAGGTCAGAGAAGATTTGATGGATAGTCCAATAAAAGGAGGAATGCATCTATTCACTGACAGTTCCTCAAGAGTGGTGGAAGGGAAAAGGAGAAGTGGTTTCGTGGTGGTAGATAAGGAAGGATTCACCGTAGTCGAAACAGGAGTCCTTCCAAGTGACTGGTCAGCTCAAGCATGTGAAATATACACTGTGATTAGTGCATTACAGATAGTGGGGGAAGGAATAGAGACCATCTATACTGACTTGAGGTATGCCTGGGGAGTAGTGCATGTCTTTGGAAAAATCTGGTATGAAAGGGGTATGATGACATCTCAGGGGAGGAATTTGAGCCATTATGAGCTTCTGGAAATGTTACTGGAAGAAATTCAGCTACCTCAGGAGACTGCAGTTGTGCATGTTAGAGGACACCAGAAAGGGAAGGATGTAATCTGTCAGGGAAATAGACGAGCTGATCAGGCAGCTCGGGAAGCAGCTTTGAATCATGACATACCTAAGGTTAGCATAATGGCTCTAATGCCAGTGCCGAAAGAAATTTCACAACCGATATTCACTGAAAAGGAAGAACAGAGGTTAATTGAAATAGATGCCCAAAAGAATGAGGAAGGAAAATGGCTCCTTCCGGACAGGAGACAAATGTTGTCCGAGGCAATTGCACAAGAACTATTAAAAGAGTTGCATAGCAGCACTCATTGGGGAGCCCAGGCTCTAGCAGAGACATTCTTAAGGACTTATGGTTATTTGGGAATATATACCATCACAAAACAAATAACAGATCAATGTTTAATTTGTCAAAGGGTTAATAAGAAGGCACAAAGGGCCCGTCCCTCTAGGGGACGAGAACTTGCCAACCGACCTTTCCAGAAAATCCAGGTAGATTTCACAGAATTACCTCTAGTGCAGAGATGGAAATATCTGCTCGTAATCATAGATCATCTAACTCACTGGGTGGAAACGTTCCCAGTCTTAAGAGCTACTGCACAAAGCACAGCTAAAGTATTATTGGAACAAATAATCCCTAGGTTTGGGATGCCTGAAACCATCAACTCTGATCGGGGACCACATTTCATCTCAAAGCTCTTAAGACCGATATGTGAAGCCTTACAGATAGATTGGCAATATCACACTCCAAGGCATCCACAGAGTTCAGGAAGGGTGAAACGTGTGAATCAGACCTTGAAGCAAACAGTCACTAAATTAACATTGAAAACGGGACTCCCCTGAACTAAATGCTTACCTCTGGCCCTTTTTCGAATCAGAACAGCTCCCAGAAGAGATTTGAATTTATCTCCATATGAAATGTTATTTGGACTACCTTATCCCGCATGTTTTCCCCAATTTTCTTTTTCCCTCATAGGATACAATTTCACAGAAGTATGCCCTAACTACATATCACCACAACTCCTCTCAGTTGCTTCCTTCCCACTATCATTCAAAAAGACACACAGGGTCCAAATAAGATTCCCTTCATGAGACCCAAATTGCGACCACCTAAATCCATGAGGTAGTGAGTACTTCAGCCAGCAAAAATATCAATATTTTACCATTAACTCCTTAGTCACGCCTTTCGGTGGATTTATACTGTCCCAAAATTCCAACATTTTACCCAAGTGACTATCTGGAGGAATATAAAGGTCATCACCCATTTTGCCAGATCCCCTATCTGGCTTTTTGCCCCCCCTGGGCATTTTCCTTTTGCTTCCTCCAGTGAAAGAGAGACAAAATAAAATAAAGCTTGACTATGTTAGCATAATCTTTGAAACTTAGCATAAGTGTGACTTTGAGAAATATAATCAATTGCAAGAGGAGGCCTACCCCACTGAATGGGTAAGATAAAACCTGAAGGGAATATAACCACAAGAGGCCCACCTGACTGAAGATAAACACAGGAAGGGAATGTAACCGCATGCAAGCCTGCCCATCTGGGGGGATAACACATGAAGAAAAATGCTTCAGCATGTAACAGAAATAATCAATAACTTTGCAAGGGGACCAGGAGATGGGTGGTGGTATAGTTGCTTGAAATGATAAGGGTTTATGTAACAAACATATAATAATAGGTATAGGGAATAGGTAACCAAATGGATAGTTAGATAAGATAGCTACAAACTGAACTTTGTATTGACTCTCGTAGGATGTATATGATAGATAAAATTTGGAACTTGTTTACTCCAGTGTATAAAAACCTATTGAGTTTTGACACTTGTTGGACATGCTTGTGGTGGTTGGACACGCATGTGCTCAGCTGAGGTTCCCCTGCAGCCCATGGTGAAGACCACGGTGAAGCAGGCTGTCACCCTGCAGCCCATGGAGGTCAGCAGGGGTGCAGAGATCTACCTGGAGCACATGGAGGAATCCCATGCTGGAGCAGGTGGATGCACAAAAGAAGGCTGTGAACCCCTGGGAAGCCCATACTGGATCAGGCTCCTGGCAGTGACCTGCTGACCCGTGGAGAGAGGACCCCATGCTGGAGCAGGTTTTCCTGGTAGGACTTGTGGCCCTGTGGGGGACCCATGCTGGAGCAGCCTGTTCTTTAAGGACTGCACCCCATGGAAAGGGACCCACACTGGAGCAGTTCATGAAGAACTGTAGCCCATGGGAAGGACTCACATTGGAGAAGTTCATGCAGGACTGTCTCCCATGGGAGGGACCCCACGCTGGAGTAGGGGAAGGACTCCTCTCCCTGAACATCAGCAGATATGACCTGTGATGAACTGATTGTAACCCCCATTCCCTGTCTCTCTGCACCGCTGGAGAGGAGGAGGTAGAGCCCAGGAACAGGGAAGGGTGGGGAGAAGGTGTTTTTTAAGATTTATTTCTCATTATCCTGCTATGATTTTGATTGGTAATAAATTCAATTAATATCTCTAAGTAGAGTCTGTTTTGCCCGTGATGGTAATTGGTGAGTGATCTCTCCCTGTCCTTATCCCAACTCGTGAATCTTTGTTATATTTTCTCTCCCTGGTCCAGTTGTGGAGGGGAGAATGGCTTTGGTGGGCACCTGGCATCTAGCCAGGGTCAACCCACCACACTGCCATTTAAAGATGTTCAAAAGACTACTGTCAGGATGCCTTCCTGGTGATGAAAATGACATCTTTCGAAATGCCTAAAAATTTAATGTTTTCAAGCAAATTTAATGTGAGGAGGAAAACAAATGAAACATGATGATGACAAAGTATACTGTGGCAATACTTTCTACATGGGATACTTCTTTTAAAATTCAAAAGTAGCTTAAAACATTATTGGGTTAGTGCATTAAAAAAAGTCATATATCATTTTACTGTGAATGAAATGCTCTGAATTTATCACAGCAAAATATTTGGACTGACCTTCACCTCCCTTAATTTTTGTTTCCTCCAGGGAAATTTCACTTTGCAGCAAGATGTTTGTTTGTATTTTATGAATGGACAAAGAAAAATCACAGGTTTAGGCTTTCTGATCACACAAGGATAGGAAAACTCTCCCCAGGTGTCCACTCTGTCTCCAGATAGTGTCCATTCTCCCCAGGTCTATCACCATCTTACAGCTTTTCTGTAGGAAATCAATCTGGTGCCTCCAGTTTGGCTCCCATGGGTCAAAAGTAATGCTCAGAACTGTCCCAGCACACAACGAGGAAAGATGGCATTTCCAATTGTATACTTGTGGGGTTTCCTTTTGTTCCAATAAACTGCTTGAAAACCCTGTACCCAGAACTGAGCTCTATGGGTATGCTATGCAAGCTACAGCAATCAGAGAGGAGACACAGATATTCCAAACAATGCTCACAAAATGCAACCAAACTGCTGGGACAAAACATGTATAAATATGAACATTGCAAACCTCAAAACAATCAATGTAGCGAAAACAATACGAGTTTTCAATTCTGTTGCCATATCACCTTCTTATGGGACACCTGCAAAAGGAGGAAACTCGGTCCCACTTAGACCTGTTAGAAAGAGGCAGCAGTCTAACAATCAAACTAACAGTAAAAGAAGCCTAGAAGGCAACAAAGGACAGAAGACAGCAAAAATGCAATAGTCATTGCACAGTCTGGTGTTTTGACAGTATTATTCAAATTGGAGTTAGCCATCCATCCTTTGCGATCTTTTCGGTTTGGATACAATAATCTTTGTCTAACCTAAGAGTGTTCTAATTTCTTATCCCAATTTAGATTCAAATTCAAAGTCTGATCCTTGTATACACACCACCTTTGGAGGCCACAAGCTGATCTAAAGCTATTCAATTCTGTCAGAGTGCCTTTGGAGGGCTGGTAATTTTGTTTTACAATAGTTCTTAACCATGACAGAAGCTTTCCCACAAATTGGTCTTTCTTGTTTATTTACCCCTGAGTATTAGGAGCCATGTTTGCTATTATAACCAAGGCCCTGCTTAGGATGGTTGACTGATCCAGGTGCAAATAGCCATGTTGTAAACCATATTCTGCAAACACAAAGGATAAATCATTTAATATAATTCATTTCTAATTTAACTTGATGTCATAGGTTTACTTGTTCTAAAAAAAAACCAAGGAGGAATTTTTTTTCTTTCCCCTGCATCTGTAAAAGAAAGATGTTGAACTGAATGAAGGAGGGCGAGGGTGTTTGCCTAGGGTGATGGACACACACAAAGGAACTAGCTAGCAGACCCACATTCCAGGCTGATAGGCCTCAGAAGACTGGGGGGGGGAGGTGAAGTGATGAGATTTTTTTTTCCCTCTCCTTGGGAAACAGCAGGCACTTCACTTTTGCCCTGACTCAGGGAGGGGGTGTGTGTGGAAAGGCTCTGAGTTCGCTTTGTTTTCGGCCAGGTCATCTGGCTGCTTCTGGCCCTGGTTTGCCTCCGTTCTCCCGCGCCATGTTCTGCCCCCATCCCGGACTTGCTCAGATTTCATTGGAGAGGTTTGACCCTTCTGCAAAGGAACCTTTGGGGGAGTCATGGCTGGAGCCAGCCGCCGACAGCGCGAGTTCGTGGGAAGAACCCCTTTTTCCCCTTTTCCCCTTCCCCTTCTCGGTGGGGGGAGAGATCTCCATTTTCAGCTTCTCCTGCGCACCAGGGCCCCCATGCGGTGACCGCCAGAGCCCAACAGTGCCCCCTGCCGACCACCACTGAGCAACTGCAGGCTCTGCTCCTCCAGTGATCCAACAGCGCCCCCTGCCGATCGTGGTTAGAATTGTGCCCAAAGGCAGAAAGTACTGAACTGTTTCCTTTTTGAAGGGGATTTTTGGGTACAGGATTATTGTTTAATTGTTTTTGTGTTCTTTTTGTTGTGCCAATACACATATATCCTTTAATAAAGGGCTGCTATTTTTTTTTCTTTCTCCATACTTCCTCAATTGGAGCCTCTTAATTTCAGATTTACAATTGCTTAGAGGGAGGAGCTTGGTCTTCCTCATAACTCATCCTCCTTAGCAAAACACTTCAGTCTCATTAAACTGAGACACTCGATATCATCTGCAGTAAACTTATGTAGTAGTTTTAGCCCAGGCCTTCCTGACAACGAGATCGAAACTAGGGAAGTATTCCCTCCTATTTTTTTACGTAAGCAAGAGTATAAATAAGAAGGAGAGAGAAGGCTCTTCCCTCTTCCGGTGGATCTGAAGACAACAGGTTCCCTGCTGTCGGTCCTGGTCATATGGGGGGTGAGGCCTGGTGAGGCCTTGGGAGGCAGTTGTTTCGTCCCGGCTCGTAGAAGAAGTCCGGTGGCGCAGCCTGCTCTCCCTCAAGGAAAGTATTGTGATTCTTTTATGTGCTAGCTCTCTATAGCTATGTATATCTGTGGATATTGCTTTTTTTTCATTTTGGTTTTGGGGTGTTGGGCTTTTTTCTCTTTCTTATATATAAATAGTTCTTTTGCAATTGTATATAAGGTTGAATACATATATATATTGCTTTAATTCAGTTTATTTCGTGTCCCTTGTTTTTTTTTCCCCACCTTTTTCCCTTTCCCTTTGCTTCTCAGTGTGACAGGGGGAGGGGGAAGTGGGCTCTCTTCACTGTAGTCTGGGGGACTTGATGGAGAGCCAAGTCCAGACTGACACAACTTACTGCTTTGCTTTTCTCCTCCAAGTCTTGTTTACTTCTTCTCTTACCTGAGATACATCTAAGGAATTCCTGTCACAGTCCAAAACTTTTTGTCTTGGTGCAGCAGATGATAAGGTCCCTTGTCATGATTACCTCACTTGTAGTTGTTAAGGCATGTTCTGTTATTCGTTTACCATTTGCATTGGGTCTGGTTGAGCTGGAGTTCATTTCCCCACAGTAGCCCACACAGTGCTGTGCTTTGCATTGGTAGCTAGAAGGGTGCTGATAACACACCGGTGTTTTGGCTACCAACACTGTAACATTCCTTCCTCAATAGAGGGCAAGATCCTGGGAGGGGACCCGAGTAGGCCAGCTGACCCAAACTGACCAAAGGGATATTCCATACTGTCAGAGACTGAAACGGTTAATGATTTATGCATTCTAGGAGACTTTTGCAGGCTTTTGACTTTTGCATTATACCTCTAATGGGCAGTTGGGCCCATCCCTCCCTCCAGTGCTGAAGGTGTCAAGCCCTGAAAAGGCAGGAAGAGCCGAGTTTACCATGTGTCAGAGACTGAAACATTATACCTCTGATGGCCCATCAAAGCCCATCCCCCCCTCTGCCAATCTTGAAAGGCAGGAACCAGGCCAGACACAAAAACTCTGCGCAGGCCCAGGGAGAGGTTGGAGGCTCAAGGCATGGCCCGTGACACTAACCATGGATATAATAACTCATAACTTCTTGGCGTGTGGGGGCTTCCCTCCTTCACCCCCAGAAGATCAAGGCCACCACTTCAACTGACAGACATGGAAGCGGCAACCACCAAGTGTCATCGCTGGACCCCGTGGGCGGTGACTATATACGTTTTTTTCCACTCTCATCTTTTCTTTTTCCTTACTCTCCCTTACTCTTATCCTGTCTTTCTCTCCCCTCTGCATTTTCTCCCCCCCCAAGGTTATCTCTATGTCACATTGTTATATGACAACACCCAAAATGCTAGCATACCTGTTGAAACAAAATTGTTAAAGTGAACCCTACCTATATATGTTTAAAATAAACCCTACCTATATATGTTTTCAGAGACCGATTATTCAGTGTCGTTTCACTCTAATCCACCCTAAGGGAATTATTGATGAGAACCTGGGTTACCCCCCCTCCCCTTTTCCTGGGGCGGGTTGTAACACATACCATATGATGTCAGCTCAGATATAAAAGCTAAGGCACAGAGCAGGAGGGTGGGCATTCATTGTCTAATGGCTGCCTGCTGAGAAACAGCACAGAGGGCGGCAATGCACACCACGGGCTGCAAGCCTGGAGCAAACCCAGAACACACAGGGACCAACACAGATAGTTCTTCACTTTGATTAGAAGATGACAAGGCCTCCAATGCAGCAATTAACAAGCAAACTTCCACAAATTGATTCCAAATATCACTCCAGCACAACACATGCAGACCAGTTTTCCTCACAGCTGTCATGTATGTTCCTGTCTCTGCCCTGGTCTTTCAAAAGGGCTTGTTATTCTTTCCAAAAGGCAGAAACAAGGAAACACAGACAGAATCTCTCTACTCCAATATAAGATTCTGTTCAATGTATACCAATTATTAAAAGACAGATGGTATCTTTTAACACAACTTAAATGGGATAAAAAGTATCCTTCTTCTCAGCCAGAACTTTCCCTAAATTTTCTCTGTAATTAAATCTTGAACTTAAATTAATGCCTCACTCACATGATACATTAGCCTTGGGCAAAAACCATCTAAGCCCTTAGCAGAACTGTGTTGGAACTGCGCAGTCCTTTCCCATGCCTATCCACTGTTCAGCAATGAAACCCCCTTCGCCCCCCCCCCCCTTTCCATCTTAGCCAGTCGAGTGGCGGGGGGAAGGGGACGCAGTGGGGGTCAGAAGGTCTGATGGACAGTGCCGGTTGCCTTGCCTCTCGCACCCCCCTCGGTTCCTCATAGGGGCAGGGAGACAGCGAGTCCCCTTACGGGCTCCCCGCAGAAGCCCTCCTTCTCTTCCCCTGCTTTCAGGACCCTATTGCCATGGCAACAGGGAGCCTGAGTAGGCAGGGCGGAGCCACGGGCAGCGGGGCCGGCTCAGGGGCAGTCTGGACCACCTCTCTCGCCGCTTCACTCTCCGGGACAGAGACTGATATCTCATTTCTGGGGGTTCCCCACTAACAGGCATCTCCGAACCTTCCCAGGTTCCTGGCATAGTGAGAACAGTGGGTGCCAAGGGCAGGGCTGTCAGGAGAACCGAGTCCTTTTCCAGAACCGCGGATGTGGAAATCACATCCACTTCCAGAAGGGTGTAAGCCACGTCACTGCCAGTAATGGCAGAAGCCGCAAAGGCTTCGGGGGTGGTGATGTCACTTCCTGTAAGGGTGGAAACTGCAATGGCTTCGAGGGATGAAGCCGTGGAGAGGACTTTCCTCTCTCCGTCCCGAGACGCAGAAGTTTCTTTGGCTGGATCAGTTGCTGGAGCAGCAGCGGGACTGGGGTGGCGGTGGCCGAAACAGCAGTTGCGTCTCTGCTCATGGAAACCAAAACGCCTGCCGGCCCGCTGCTCAGAGCTGCAGGGAAGATACCCTCACTTTGTGTGGTGCCAGCAGCCGGACATCCCCCTTGCATGATTAGCCCTTGCATATCGGATCCACAATCCTTTCTCCATTCTGGGTGGTTTAAAAAGATAAGAAATAGATCAGCATTCATAACCTCATCCCATTTTTCTTCTCTTTCTAAAAACAAGAGCTGTAGGACAAGTTTATATCGCAAAGACCCGTATTTCGGCCAAGTCTCCCCTTCATCTAATCTATACAACGGCCAGAGATATGTATTTAATCTAACCAATTCTTGCCTTTTAAGTGATGTTCCTTGTCCAGTTAAACAAGGCCAAAATTGTAATGTTGTTCCCAGGGGAGATTCCTTTGGGTTCTCTCTTTCTGTCGATTGTTCACAACCCATGGTTAGATAGAAAACAGCAGGCAAAAAACCCCACATCTCTGGGATTTGAACCCATGTCCTCGGGGTTATAAAGCAATGATGCAGCACCTTGCGCCAGCAGCGAGTATCGGCAGGGAGAAGCTGAACAACAAACAGTGGTACAGTCCACCCTGCACCCCCCTTAGCCTTACAAAAGCTGTCAGGGAGCCTGTGTCGCACACCCACACTCTCAATCACACAAGTTTCACCAAGCTGAGCCGAAAATGGTTGAACTGAGCTGTGCTGGGTGAAATGCAAGGGAGAGAAAACATACAGCCAAACCACGTTACAGAACTGGAATACAAGTAGCTCCCTACGTCTCCCCCAAACCTACGCTTGCCCGCAATTTGGGTAACACTGGGAAAAATGGCCACCTTTCGTGAACTACGTGACACAAATGGGATCCCTACAGTGCTACCCAGCCCTGATCCTGAAAGGAAAGGAGGACTCCCTATTTCCTAAAAACATGTTAACATTACACAATTGCTAGCAAATTACAACCAAAAAGAGCTGCTCTCCACCCTACCTTATCTTTTGGGGGATCTTGGGATCTCAGCTTCTCAGGATTGCTGCAGGAAAACTTCTCAAAAGTATGCCAGCAAGAAGGAACAATTCCTCGCAAGGTCAAATTCCTCGATGGTAGAGAAGCTCGAAGAGCCATCCATTCCATCTGGGTGGCCAATCTGATGCCTAAAATGAAAAGAACTTTCTGGACAATAATAGTATAGATAAGGTAGAATAGAGTTCTTTTAATAAAGTGCTTTATGGTGCAGCAAATACATAAAAATGCACATGAGTGCACGGGAGTTCTACAATTTTATAGCACTAATACATCCAATCTGAGAATTATCCGCCCCCAGGTCTGCCCCCTTGACATGACCCCTGGAATTGAGTCAGAGGTCTCAAGACCCCTTTCTTCCTCATCTTTCTCTTCCTCACAGCACACGCTGTCTTTGGAGTTCCTCCAAGGTTCCTGGGCCTTCAAGGTTGCTTTGACTACAATGATATCTTATTATGCTCTTCTAGGCATATGTTCCAAACAAGATGTGCTTGCTAAAGTCTTTTCCCTTGAAAAGAACGTTAAACAAAACCGATAGCGGCTTGCAGTCCAGCTGCCGCTGGGGGACCAGCCACAGAGAGGGGCGGAAGTGGACAGGAAGGAAGATGAGATCCTTGGGGCAAAGGTCCTGCAAGAACTGGGAAGAATAAAAAGCCAGCAGTTCCGCCTTTGCTCTTTTTGTCCTGGTAGTGCAGCTGCCACAGTCGCATGAACCCCTGCACCTCCTGCCCATTCCCATCGTTCCTGCCGCCGCTCCAACTCGCTGCCGGCTGCCTGACCCACGCGGGTCCCCGCTGCTTTTCTACCACCGCCTCGCTGCTGCGCGGTACCAGCTGGACCCATGCTGTCTCTTCTCCAAGCCCGCCCCGCGCAGCTCTCTGCTGCTCCGACTCACTGGTGCTGCCTGCCCCACATGGCTCCCTGCGGCCCCGACCCATGGCACTCCCAGAGCCTAACCCATGTGGCTCCCTGCTGCTTTCTACCACTTTTCATCTGCCACCACTGCAGCTGCACTGGGGGGACTCAGGAGCCCCCCCTTTGTGAACATCACCACGAGTTGTCTGCATGGTGCAACACCGGCTCTGCCCTGACTCCATTGTGACCAGGTGACCATGTCAAGACTGCATTGCCACCTCAGTGGAGCGGAAGTGAAAGAGTGATTTCTGGGTGACGTTTTCCCTGTTATTGTGTAGTTGTTGTTTTGTTCTGTTTTGTTCTCCATTTTAGTAAACTGTTATTATTTTCTACACCTTGCTAGAAGGTCTCATAATTTCAAATTTGCATAATTTTGGGGGGCACGGGTTTCTATTCCATCGTAGGTCCCTGGTATACATTGTCTTAAAGCCAAGACAATATTTTGGTTTATCCCAACATGGGGCAAAAATAGAAACAGAATAACAGTTTTGAGTAATCCATTTGTGTACTGGATATAGAACCCCTCAGGCATCATGTTGTTCAACTTGTTCCTGTTTTTGGCATGTATTCCTGAATACGTATTTTCCATTTATGGGTGGTTATCTCAAAATGGGTTCTATAACTAGAGCAACTGTGGCTATTATTTATTTCATAACTTGGATCCATGGGGTGGTAAATTCAATGCCTATAAGTCTCCTTTGGAATGTGTTTTCAGGGTTATACTACTATCCTAACCTAAGCTATTATCCTTGGGGGTTTACTGATAATGGCAACCATTTTGGGGAAGAAATGCAGGGGAGCATTTTTTCCCAACCCTTCACCCATTTCTCCTTCAGGCCCACCATAACAGTTTTTGAAGAGTTTAAATTCCCTCTAGATGTTAAAGATACCATATTCTTGCTGATGATTCTGCCATGTTTACTCACTACAGTCCATTATGTATTTAGAGACAGGTTGAGGGTTTTTTGGGGAGCTACCCCAAGATCTGCCCCAGAGACCAGGGACACTTTCCAGAAATCTGCCCCAGAGACTAGGGACGCTGTTCAAAAACCTGCCCCAGGGACTGGGGACACTGCCCAACAGCCTGCTCCAGACATGAACCATCCTGATTGGATGGCGGTGTGGGAAGAGATAGGCTGAGTGTTAAAGGAATATTTTGCCCCAATAGTTTTGAAGCTCCCCCCTGACAAAACACAGATCCCTAGTAAGATAGCAGAGTGCTTGAGGGAAAATTGCTCTATCAATTCCAGAGAGGGCCAACTCATTACAATGTGCTGGACCCTGGCCAATGCTTATCGCACAATGGTCTTAACTGTACAACACCACCTACAGTCAGAGGGGAAGGAAAATAGTGCAACACAAAAACCAATGGACATCACAATCGCCCAGGCTGCAGCCAAACCAGAAGGGCAACCACAGCCAGCAGCAGTCACCCCCATGCAAAAGAAAAAGTATAAAACTAAGTCAGTATGTCCAGTTAACAAGGACGGGGAACCAGAGCCTTCGCAACCAGTGGAGAAATCATCCCTGAGTCCCTATCCTTAGATGTGCTGCGTAATCTGCAAAAAGACCTCACTTGATGATGAGTCCATATTGACTTGGCTGCTCCGCATTTGAGACACCTCTGCAGATGGCACCATCCTGGACAGTTCTGAAGTGAAACACCTAGGATCCCTGTCCCAAGATGCAGGTATCAACCAGGGGTTGTAAAGAAGCAAGAACCTCTCAGCCTCTGGAAATGACTCCTAGTGAGTGTGAGGGAGATACCTCTGAAGAAGATCTGCAGCTGCAGCAAGGCTTCTGGAAGACCATGGAACAAGGGATCCAACTACTCAGAGAGCTAGCTGTGCTAATCTTCTCCAACAATGGGCCAGACTCCAGAAGTCCTGAGAAGGTCAGATGTACATCCCAAATGTGGCTGAAACTCTCATGACGGACCACAGATGCATGCCTACTTCCTAGCCATGCTTCAATGGGGTGAAGCACAAGAAACAGTGGGAGCTATGGCAAGGAAGTTGCAGGCATTTAAAGACACCATCCACGCTCCATCCCGAAACCAAGTCAGTTCTGTAGAAAAGCTGGCTGAGGACCTCCAGAATCTCAAAGAAGAGCTTACTAACCAAATCAAAGACAGCCACAAAAAACTTAAGGAGAAGATTAGGGAGAACAGCTTCCATGTGGCACCAGTGCGAACCAGTGCTCCCAAGGTCAGAAACAGCCCCCCCCCAACTGGGGTGAGGGATTACATCCCACGAACCAACTTATGGTACTTCCTACTTGAGCATGGGGAAGACACAAATCGGTGGGACAGGAAACTTACCCATGTCCTAGCAGCCTGAGTACAGAAACTGAAGGAGAAAGCAAATGCAAAAGCAAGTCAGCAAGAGTGAGTGCAGTGCCAGTTTCCCATAGGCAAGTGTCAAGGCAAAACAGACAGGACTATGACACGTCTGACCCACTAGAAGGTACCTCCCGTATGTATTCACAGGGAGGTAGGAGGAGCTATGATGACCAAGATCAGAGAGGCCCTGCCTCCAGCAACAGAAAGGGACAATAGGATCTACTGGACTGCGTGGATCCAATGGCCTGGCACATCAGAACCTCAAGGCTTTGGTTGACACTGGTGTTCAATGTACTTTAATGCCATCAGGACATATGGGGCTGAAATCTATTTCCATTTCTGGGGTGACAGGGGGTTCTCAAGAGCTGACGGTGTTAGAAGCTGAAGTGAGCTTGACCAGGAGAGACTGGCAGAAACACCCCATTGCGACTGGCCCAGACGCCTGTTACAATCCTCTTAGATTTATGAATTTGCAGAAAGAACTTCAAGTTCTAATATTCCCTGAGCGAAATTAAAACTCAAACAAAGCTATATGTTGATACAAAACCCCAATATTTTTATTTTATTAATTGTAAAAGATGCAAAGAGAAAAAAAGGAAAAAATAGGGAAAAATTGGAAAAAGCTAAGATTACTTTAGAAGCTTAGGAAAGTTACCACCAGAACTACCTTTCCACAGAGATGGTGGGGGGGAGAAGCAGTTTCTGCCTTGTTTTTCCTTTCTCTGCTGATTGCGATGGTTGATGGTTAGCTGTGAAGGGGGGATCTAGCAGCTCAGTTGTCTGGAATGCAGCTGTGATTTGTGGCTTTGCCACTCACATTTTAACCGTGTCCTGGTCATGCAGGGTTGAAGTGCAGGGTCCTGATTTTTTGTCTCAGCAAGCAGTGCTTTTGGCCCTCAGGAATATGGTAAGGGTACAGGGACAGAGCTTTTCATAACTCACGCATGTGGCACAGCGGGTTTCAGTTCTCTCCAGGCCAGCAGAGTTTCAGCTCCCGATGGCAGGCAGCATGCAGTGCTGAAGAGAGGGGGGGAGGGGAAGAAAGGTGCCCTGCTTCAGTCTCTCTAGAGAGACTTGCAGAAAGAAGATGCTTTCTTCCCCTTTTCTTTCCTGATTTAACATGATTTTACTTTATATAGAGTTCTGAGAGTTGCTTATGGTCTTTCTGGCACATAGCCCTCAGATGTTCAAAGAGATATGATAACCAGAAACAATAACAGGATCTTTGGCAGGAAACTTTGGGAGGCAGAAACAATGGCTCTTTTTTTTTAGCATTTCATGTTATCTGGTTCTCACAACGCCCCATGTATCCTGGTCATTGACTGTCTCAGGAACGGGTACTTCAAAGACCCAAAAGGACATTGATGGGCCTTTGGAATTGCTGCTGTAGAGACAGAAGGGATTAATCAATTAAACACTTTGCCTGGTCTGTCAGAAAAGCTTTCTGCTGTAGGACTCGCGAAGGTAGAACAGCAAGCACTGATTGCCACCACAACAGTGCATCGCTGGAAGTACCGAACAAATCAAATCTCTATGATTCCTATCCACAAGATGATTCGTGAACTGGAGAGCCAAGGAGTGGTCAGCAAGACCCACTTACCCTTCAACAGCCCCATTTGGCCTGTGCACAAGTCTGATGGAGAATGGAGATTGACTGTGGACTATCATGGCTTGAATGAAGTTACCCCATCACTGAGTACTGCTGTGCCGGACGTACTGGAGCTTCAGTATGAACTGCAGTCCAAGGCAGAGAAGTGGTGCTAGCACTGACATTGCAAATGCATTTTTCTCCATTCCCCTAGTGGCAGAGTGTAGGCCACAGTTTGCTTTCACCTGGAGGGGCATACAGTACACCTGGAAACAATTGCCCCAGGGGTGAAAACACAGTCCCACCATCTGTCATGGATTGATCCAGGCTGCACCAGAGAAGGGTGAGGCTCCAGAACACCTGCAGTACGTTGATGACATCATCGTATGGGGGAACGCAGCAAAAGAAGTCTTTGAGAAAGGAAAGAAGATCATCCAAATTCTCCTGAAAACCAGCTTTACCATCAAAAGGATAGGGTCAAGGGACCTGCCTGAGAGATCCAGTTCCTGGGAGTGAAGTGGCAAGATGGATGTTGTCAGATCCCAAGAGAGGTAATCAACAAGACCACAGCAATGTCGCCACTGACCAGCAAGAAGGAAACTCAAGCTTTCCTAGGTGCCGTAGGTTTCTGGAGGATGTACATTCCAGAATACAGACAATCATGAACTGTCTCTACCTTATAACCCACAAGAAGAATGATTTTCAGTGAGGCCCCAAACAGCAACAAGCATTTGAACAGATCAAGCAGGAGATTGCCCATGCTGTAGCCCTTGGCTTAGTCAGGACAGGACTAGAGGTGAAGAATGTGCTCGACTCTGCAGCCAGGAATAATGGTCCTTCCTGGAGCCTCTGGCAGAAGCTGCCTGGGGATACTCAAGGCCGACCACTTGGATTCTGGAGCCGAGGCTACAGAGGGTCTGAGGCCAATTACACCCCAACAGAGAAGGAGATTCTAGCAGCCTATGAAGGCGTTCAAGCCACCTCAGAAGTGATTGAAATGGAAGCACAGCTTCTCCTGGCACCCTGACTGCCAGTGCTGAGATGGATGTTCAAAGGAAAAGTTCCTGCCATGCATCATGCCACTGACACTACATGGAGTAAGTGGATTGCCTTGATCAGATAGCACGCCTGTACTGGAAACCCAAATCTCCCTGGGATACTGGAGATAATCACGAATTGGCCTGAAGGTGAGAACTTTGGTCTTGCAGATGAAGAGGAACAGGTGACACGTGCTAAGGAAGCTCCACCATGCAGTGAACTGCCAAAAGAAGAAATGCATTACACTCTTTTCACTGACCGTTCCTGTTGCATTTTCGGGACAAACCAAAAATGGAAAGCAGCCATATGGAGCCCCACAGGATGAGTTGCCAAAGCCACTAAAGGACAAGGTGGATTGAGTCAATTTGCAAAGCTCAGAGCCATCCAACTGGCCTTGGACATTGCCAAACAAGAGAAGTGGCCAAGACTTTACCTCTACACTGACTTGGGATGGTAGCCAATGCTCTGTAGGGATGGCCAGACAGCTGGAGGAAGGCCAATTGGCAACACAAAGGACAACCCATCTGGGCTGCCAATATGTGGCAAGACATCACCGCCTGGGTAGAGAAGCTGATCGTGAGAGTCTGCAATATAGATGCACACATGCCCAAAAACCAAGCTAATGAGGAACATTGCAACAACAAACAGGCAGATTGAGCTGCTCAAGTCAAAGTGTCTCAGGTACATCTAGACTGGCAGCACAAGAGAGAGGTGTTCTTCGCTCAGTGGGACCATGATGCCTCAGGTCACCAGGGCAGAGATGCCACCTACAGGTGGGCACGAGACCAAGGGGTGCATTTAACCATGGACACTATCTCCCAGGTTATCCATGCACTGCAATCAAGCAGGCTAAGAGAATAAAGACCCTGTGGTATGGTGGGAGATGGACCAAGTATAGATATGGAGAGTGATAGGAGAAATAGAAACTTTACTCACAGTATCTTGGAATACCCAAATAAGGAACAATATAATCTTAAAGAAATCCTAGAGAATTAGATAAGGATGCACTCAAACAAAGAGGATGTAAACTAAGCTCTGTGTACCCAAACAAGATAAAATAAAGAACAAATATAACAGTTTTTGATGGTGGAACACAACAATGATGTACCTACTTAAGAACTGAGGTCAAGACGACAAAGAAGACCCGGAAGGACCAAAGAAGGACTTCCAATAGGACTTCCAATGTAAAGCAAACTAATGAATATGTAAACAGTATGTGTAATAAAAACCCCTGTCCATCTGTCATTTGGCATGTTCAATTAGAGGAGCTAACTTTCCCTAACATCCCTATTTTAGAGAAAGGTTAAATAGATGCCAGCAATGGATATTATATGGAATTAAACATGTCATGCCAAATGCAATTAACATGTCAAAATTATTTGAAATTAAGCAGGATCACAGGGCATTGCCTACTGAATTTTTAAATCATCTGAAAGAAACAGCACAAAAATATACTAATATCAATCCTGAAACAAAGGAGGGAAGGACTCAACTGGCCCCCATATTTGTGGGGCAGTCCTCAGATGACATTAGGAGGAAATGACAAAAAGCTAAGGGACAAGATGAGTATAATTTAGGGGCATTGTTGGATGTTGGGAGAATCAGCAGGAAGCAACTATGCAAAAAGTAGTTGCAGTTATGGAAGGAATCTCTAAGGAAATGGTGCCCCCAGGGAAAGGAAGGGGATGAGGATGTGGACAACCTACCTCAAACCCCCTCCCTGGGAGACTTGATATCAATCAATGTGCATACTGTAAGAAAGACGAACATTGGAACTGGGATTGTCCACAACTGAAACTCAAGAACCCTCTGAATCCTCTCATGGCATCACTGATGATGACTGAGGGGGACCAGAGGATTCTTCCCCATCAGAACATCTAGTTACAGCTAAGCTGGGGAATGAAGAAGTAAAATTTTTAGTAGATATGGGCACTAGTTATTCTATGTTAAATACAGTAAAAGGAAACTTAAATAACAATTCTATAACAATTGTTGGTGTGACAGGGAATCGCAAAACTCAGCCTTTTTTTAAACCTACTGATTTTAAATTAAGAAAAACATTGGATGACTCACCAGTTTTTGTATTTACCCAATTCACCAAAACCTCTCCTTGGGAGAAATCTATTGGAAAAATTAAAATGCTGAGAACAAAATTTAAAAATGGCAAAATACGGGTTATTATTGCACAGCCTAATTATGTGTAAGCTGCTTTTTTTTTACAGTCTCTAAAACCGGAAATAATCAATCTGCCAATATCACTTGAGCATGCAGTGATTCCGATAGTATTGGGCTGGAGAGGTGCCCAGGAGATCCAAAAGAGCAGAACCCATGAGAATTAAATTGAAACCTGGAGCGGTAAGGCAAAAGCAATACCCTTTGAAAATAGAAAGTCCTAAGAGGTTGTGATAGTTTTCACCCTAGGCCTTCCTGGAGACCAGCTTGTAACCAGGAAGGAACTAGGGTAGTGACTTAGGAAGTATTCCATGCTATTCCTTTCCGTAACACAACATATAAAAAGGCGCAGATAAGAGAGTTCGCTCTCTTGTCTCTTCCGGTGGCTGAAGGTCTCTCCGTAGATGGGCTTTGCTTATATAGGCCAGGGCCTGCTACTCAGACCTGCCGTTATCTCCGGTCTCTCCGGGAGGCGTGGGGGAGTTGGCTGCTGCCTTGCACAGCTCTGCTGTCCCACTCAGGGAAGTATTTAATTCGTTTTTATATTTATTCATTAGCTCTCTATTAACGGGTATATTTAGGAGATATTTGGGGGTTTTTTTAGGTTTCTTTTTATCCCTGTTTTCCCCCTCCCTTTTCCCTTTTTCCCCCTCAGGAGTTCCCTATTGTGTATAATATATTCAAATTGTAGATATAATTGTAAATACATGTAATATATATATATATTTGATATAATCCCATTTTGTTCGAACTTCTTTCATTTTTTTTCCTGTGGTTCATTTTTTTTTCCTCGCTTGGGGAGAGCGGGAGGGGGTAGGAGACAGCTTGGACGTGGCGGGAGAGCCAGGTCAAACTGATACAGAGGTTATTACTCCTTATAGAAGATTTATGAAATTTGGCTTGTTGAAAGAATGTGAATCTAAATTTAATGCTCCCATTTTGCTAGTCAAGAAGGCAAATGGAAGGGATTACCGGTTGGTACAGGACCTTCTATCGTAGTAGAAGATATACATCCAGTAGTAGCGAATCCTTACACTTTGCTAATTACCCTAAATGAAAGTTGAAAATGGTTCACAGTATTAGATTTGAAAGATGCCTTTTTCTGTATCCCTTTGAGTTCTGAAAGTCAAGAGCTTTTTGCTTTCAAATAGGAAAATACAAATACAGGGAAGAAAATTCAGCCAACTTGGACTGTCCTCCCACAGGGGTTTAAAAATAGCCCCACAGTATTTGGAAATCAATTGGCAAAGGAACTGGAGGAATGGAGAAATCAAAACCCTATTGGAACCTTATTACAGTATGTAAATGACATTTTGATAGCCACTGATGCTAAACAGCAATGTTGGAATCAGACTGTGGCACTAATGAATTTCCTTGGCCTGAGTGGATATCAGGTATCCAAAAACAAAGCTCAAGTAGTCCAGACCACAGTAACCTACCTGGGTTCTGAAATTCTCCAAGGACAACAGAGGCTGGGACGGGAATGAAAAGAAGCAATCTGTCAACTCCCACAGTTGCCAACAAAGGAACCCCAGAGCATGATGGCTTACAGACTATAGAAGAAGTGTATTCTAGCAGACCTGACTTAAGAGACAGACCCTTGGAAAGTCCTGATTGGGAATTGTTTACCGATGGGAGCAGCTTTGTTTGGAATGGAAAACGATTATCTGGATACGCAGTAACTACCCACCATGAGGTAATGGAATTGGGGACACTTCCCTCCAATGTTTTGACCCAGAAAGCAGAACTAATTGTGCTCACTTGAGCTTTGGAATTGAGTAAAGGAAAATGAGTTCATATTTGAACTGATTCAAGATACGCCTTTTGGAGTGGTACATGCACATGGAGCCATCTGGAAAGAGAGAGGACCCCTGACAGCACAAGGAACACCGATCAAAATGACAAACAAATCTTGGACTTACTTGAAAGTATCCAGAAACCAGCAGAGGTTGCTGTCATGCATTGCAGAGAACGCCAAGAGGGTAAGACCAAACCAGAATTGGGGAATCATTTAGCCGATAAGGCTGCCAAAGAGGCTGCAGTAAAAGGCATGTTAGAGAATCAAGTTTTGTCTTTACTAGCCCTGATAGAGATACCTCTCCCAGTAGAAAAAACAGGGTATAGTGCTAAGGATTGTCAACTAATTGACACCTTAAAAGCAAAATTTGATCCACAAGGCTGGGCAGTTACCCCAAGCGAGCAAATAATAGTCCCCAAACCAGTCTTGTGTGAACTAGTGGATCAGGAACATGAGACTACTCCTTGGAGTGCAGAAAAATTATTGAAACATTTGTATAAGTTAGTTATAGGTCCAGAAATTACACAAATTGTACATGCAGTTAGTCAGCAATGTGACGTGTGTAATAATCCAAACACAATAAAGTAGTAATAGGAGCTATAAGATCTGGAAAGGTTCTCGGTGAATATTGGCAGATTGATTTCACCGAATTGCCCAGAAAAGGGAGGTATAAATATCTCCTAGTCTTGGGGGATACCTTCTCTGGGTGGTCAGAGGCTTTTCCTCGTCACACCAACCAGGCTAGGGAAGTGACTAAAATACTATTGAATCAAATAATACCTAGATTCAGGGTACCTTTGGGGACGCCATCAGAAAGAGGTTCTGCCTTTATTGCAGAAGTGGTACAACAGTCATGGATACATTATTCCAGAATTTAAAAGGCCCAAGCCCCTTGCATAATTGATCAGTTGTCTGAGAAGAAACAAAATGCTTAAGTCTTGTTTTGCTATCCTGGCAATAGTTAATTCAGTCTTGATTTGTCAGAAATCACACACAAAGTACTCGAATACTTAATATAGGGGAATCGTCCTTGGCCAGTACAGAATGGAGCAGGGTGGTATTGGATATGCGGAAATAAAGCCCATAAAGTGTTGCCCCTGGGCTGGAAAGGCACTTGTACTTTAGGAGCCTTGGTCCCCAACATAACAGTAATTGATAAAGGTCAAGTGCCCTCAGGATTATGAATAAGAAGTTCTTTAGGGTGCACAAAATAAACCTTAAATGCTACAGCGGAGGGACCAACTAGATTTCGTAGTTTTGTAAGATGGTTTTTAGCCTGGCTAGGAGTAAGTGAATTAGAAAGACAATAGTATACATTTCTGCTACCATAGAATATATAGAAAATCGTACAATGGATCCCTTTATTGCTTTACAGGAAGAAGTTTATAGCTTGTCACAAGTTGTTGTACAGAACCAAATGGCTCTAGACCTTCTTTTAGCATCACAAGGAGGAGCATGCACTGTCATTAACACCAGCTGTTGTGTATACATTGACCAGAGTGGTAGAGTGTCTACAGATGTTCAGGAAATTCAAAAACAAACCCAAATTTGACATCAGGTAGCTCAGGATGATACGTTTTTAGGCTTTCAACAAATCTGGAATATCCTGACCTCCTGGTTACCTAATTTTAGGTGGCTAAAACAGTTCTTTATAGTTCTAATCATAACAATCAGCATTTGTATTTTAACTCGCATCATGATTCAGTGTTGTAGCTGTTGCAATGCCTTATGCTATAAAATAAAATATATCCATTAAGAGACTAATTCCCTTTAAGGAAATTAGTCTCAAGAAAAAGTGGGATTTGATAGGAGAAATAGAAACTTTGCTCACAGTATCCCGAAATGCCCAAATAAGGAACAATGTAATCTTAGAGAAGTCCTAGAGAATTAGATAAGGATGCACTCAAAGAGGATGTAAACTAAACTCTGTGTACCCAAACAAGATAAAATAAAGAACAAACGTAACAATTTTTGGTGGTGGAACACAATGATGCTGTTGCCTTAAAGAGACCACAGAGAAAAGACTCCAGACCAATTTAGCGTATAAGATAAGATAAAGAGAGTAGGTCCTTTAATCTCAGGCCTGAAGCCCAGGGAATATACATGATGCCCATGCCTCTAGACAGTGGTTCTATGATTTTATAATAAGGTCCATACAATCCCATATTTGGGAGCCACGCCCAGGCAGCCGGGGTCTGCGGTGATGTCGGCTACCTGAATGTCCAGCATGCTGAATAAAGAAGAATGCCCTTTTTAACATCTACAAATTGGTGTTAAGAAGTTTGTTTCTGCTGCTTTTCTATATCAAGAGGCCTGGCAGATTGATTGCATAGCGATCACAAAAGGGGGAAATAACTTTCCACACAAGTGGTAAAACCCCTGGAGACTCCTGAGGACCTGAACCCCTTTGTTTTGGTTATGTTGGATAATGTGCATCCACGACATGAGAAGAATGCACAAGTAAACTAGGGCAGAAAAGTATGTTACTTCTTG
Source organism: Neopelma chrysocephalum (assembly GCF_003984885.1). Classification (NCBI taxonomy): domain Eukaryota; kingdom Metazoa; phylum Chordata; class Aves; order Passeriformes; family Pipridae; genus Neopelma; species Neopelma chrysocephalum. The sequence continues at coordinate 903,737 of NW_020925675.1, forward strand.
GGACAACCAGGGAAGTGTTGCATACAAAGGAGGCATCATCAAGGGGTCTAGCCTACTTGAATTAGTCCAATGTGTCCTTTAGACTCATAGCCCTTCTAGTCTGAGACCACATAAACACTGGAATGTTTTTGTGAAAGCAATGGCTGCTGTGAATGTCCTGTCTTCTGTCATGTGTAATACAGCAAACTCAGATCTCTTGGAACAGCTAAAGGTGACTGATGAGGACTGAGAAGCACCACATGCACCCCCTAAAAAGAGAAAGATAACCAAAACCTGTACAGGCTCACCCTGTAAAGTTTACTGTTGAAAATAAAATATTCTTAAAATCCATAAACTTTTCTTTTTGCAGTGTCCATTAAAAAAAGCATGTTGGGGGCATGATTAAAGAATACACATACACACACAGAGCATTTCAGTTGGGTTGTAATTTTTGTTTACAGAATATATTTCTGAAAATCTTTACAAGACATACAGGTCTAGGTCTTCTGAAACATTTTTTGAATAGCTTTGGTCACAGGGAAAGCTCCATATTGATATTTTACAGATGTATCACCATCTGGTCATTTTGTAGTAGATCATTAGAATACAGCTTTAATAGCTGTTCAAAAAGTAGTGTCTTGTTACAGTGATGTAGGAAAAAGTCACTGTGGTATCCTGTCCTAGTTAGAACAGCTGGGACCAGTTCATCACTGTATGGGTGTAACCCAAAACTGTGTATTCTATAACCTTCCATGCCATTTCCCAGAAACTGTTATCAATAGACCATTAACACCACCTGCCCAGAGCACGCCTGACTCCTCAGGCTATAAACTGGGTGTTAAGAGGCCTGCGAGATAGGAGGATGCTCCTATCCTCACACCCATTGTGGAACTCCCCACCCTGAGCACCACCACTCTCAACCGGACTGCAACCACCACTTTTCAACCAGACTGCAACCACCATTCTTGACCAGACTGCAACAGCACTCTCACCAACAGGTTTTTTCCCTCTCCTTTTACTTTGGACTCAGGGGGCCCAACGAACACCACTCTGTTTATGCCCCAGGGTGCTGGGTTATACATTTGGGTTTTGTGGGTTAAAACCAATTGTTTGTCTGTATGATTGTATTTATTGTATTATTTTATTAAATTGTTATTCTGACTTATAATCTCTCTTTTGAGTTGAGTTCATTTCCCCTGCCGGTTTACCTTTAAACCAGCACATATCCACAGGCCATGGAGAAGGGATGCTGCTGTGGCTTCCTCTGGAAAGCCAAGTCCATAATATACTGTTGTGCTTGACCCTGTGCAAGTGCTACTAAGCAATAACAAAAACATCTTTATATTATCAACACTGTTTTCAGCACAAATCCAAAACACAGTCCTGTCGTAGGGTATCTGTTGGTAGGTCTTGGTCCGTGGGGGAAGAAAGACACACGACACGCAATAAGGTGATGAGACAGAGAGATGTCTGCCTGCTCAGCGTAGCAGGCAGCTTTTATTGAGATCGCTCCCTTCAACTTTCTCACGCATACAATATAAACATATTCTTGCAAAAACATTTAGACATGCAGCACCTGCACTCAACCAAACAGCTTTAACCTTGTACTCTTTATAACTCAAGGCTGTGTCTATGGAAACTATTTAATTAGCTCCACTGTTCCCATGGAACACGGCCTAACACTTTGCAATACCTCAAACCTCTCAAGCTTCAATTGTGGGACTGCGACTTCACCCCACGCAGTCCCATGCTAGCTACTGTGTGAAGAAAATAAACTCTATCTCAGAGAAAACCAGCACACCTTCTTTGTTGCTGGACACCAGGTACCCACTAAAACTGCTCTCTCACTTCCCTCTGCAACTGGACAGGGGAGAGAAAATATAACAAGGGGTTCATGAGTTGAGATAAGAACAGGGAGAGATCACTTGTGGAAAAAAGTCCTCACTCTGCACCCTTTGTGACAAATGAATTCAAGTGGGACAGACTTCTGTCCAGGAAGAACTCTCTTGTAACTTTATTTCTCCATTTCTATATACAGACTCTCTACTGACCCTGAGTCCGAGCTGTCCAGCCAGGCAGATGTTTCTTTATCTACCCACATACCATACACACCCATGTGACTGCTTCCAGACACAGAGAACAACTATGCTTCAAGTGGCTTTCCAGCTTGACCTTGTGATTCTTTTCACATACACACTAATCTTAGCTCTGGCTAGCTCAGGACCACAACATCCTTGCTTCAGTATTTTCTTCTTCTTTATCATCCAGGTGACTGATGTTGTCCATCCAACCGCTCCTACAATCACTCACCAATTACCCTCATGGGCAAAAGAGACTCAAAGTGGGGATATTAAGTGTATTACTAACAGAATCAGAGTAGGAAAATGAGAAGTAAAATAAATCTTAAAAACACCTTACCCCACCACTTCTTTCTTGCCAAGTTCTGCCTCCTCCCCCCCCCAGTGGCACAGGGGGATGGGAATGGGGGTTAAGGTCAGTTCATCACAGGTTGTTTTCTGCAGCTGCTCAGGGAGAGGAGTCCTTCCCCTGCTCCCCATGGGGTCCCTCCCACAGGAGGCAGTCCTTCATGAACTTCTCCAGCATGAATTCATCCCATGGGCAACAGTTCTCCATGAACTGCTGCAACATGGGTCACTTTTCCATGGGGTGCAGTCCTTCAGGCACAGGCTGCTCCAGCATGGGTTCCCCACAGGGCCACAAGTCCTATCAGGAAAACCTACTCCAGTGTGGGTTCCTCTCCATGGGTCAGCAGGTCCCTGCCAGGACCCTATTCCAGTATGGGCCTCCCACGGGGTCACATCCTCCTTAAGGCATCCACCTGCTCCAGCGTGGGTCTCCTTCAAGGGCTGCAGGTGGATCTCTGCACCCCTGTGGCTCTCCATGGGCTGCAGGGGAGCAGCTGCTTCACCATGGTCTTCACCACAGGTTGCAGGGGAACCTCAGCTCCAGTGCCTGGAGCACCTCCTCCCCTTCCTTCTCCACTGACCTTGGTGTCTGCAGAGTTATTCACATGTTCTCACTCTTCTTTTTTATCTGCGCAACAACTTTTTCTCCTTCTTAAATATGTTATCACAGAGGTGTTACTATCATTCCTGATTGGCTCAGCCTTGGCCAGAGGCAGGTTAGTCCTGGAGCCTGCTGGCATTGGCTCTACTGGACATGGGGGAAGCTTCTAACAGCTTCTCACAGAAACCACTCCTGTAGCCCTCCTGTTACCAAACCTGACCACAGAAAACCAATATAGGCACACTGCTGGCTCATGTTCAACTTGATGTCCACCAGGACCCCCAGGTCCTTTTCTGCAAAGCTGCTTTCCAGATGACCAGCCCCCAGCATATATTGGTGCATGGTTTGGGTTTTTTTCCAGGGCAGAACTTAGCATTTCTCCTTTGTTGAACTGCATGAGGTTCCTGTCAGCCCATTTCTCTACCCTGTCCAAGTCCCTCTGAATGGCAACCTGACCCTCTGGTGTATCAGCCACTCCTCCCAGTTTTGTGTCATCAGCAAACTTGCTGAGGGTACACCCTGCCTCATCATCCAGATCATTAATGAAGATATTATACCTAATGACCCCTGGGGTACACTGCTAGTTGCTGGCCTCCAACTAGACTTCATGCCACTGATCACCACCCTTTGGGCCTGACCATTCAGCCAGTTTTCAATCCACCTCACTGTTTGCTCCTCCAGTCCATACTTTATCAGCTTCTCTATGGCAATCTTTAAGGACACAACGTCAAAAGCCTTACTGAAGTCCAGGTGGACAATATCCATTGTTCTCCTCTCATCGTAGAGGGTCATCAGGTTGGTTAAGCATGACTTCCCCTTGGTGAATATATGCTGACTACTCCTGATGGCTCTTTTGTCCCTCATGTACCTAGAAATGCTTTCCAGGATTAATGGCTCCATCACTTTCCCTGGACATCTGCCTGCCAATCGGAAGCAGTGATGTTATAGGCTATAAATCCAATGAGGGAATTTTTCCTTCCCCTACTCCACTGTAAGAAAAAATGGAGTTCGAATGGGAAGGGGGAAGGCAGTCAATTGGCTTTACAAAGGGTCTAGCCAGCAAAGCCGGATTCCTAGCTAATGGTCCATCGAAGGCTGGAGTGAGGGGGGGAAGGAGTTTGGGATTTTTTGGGTAGCTGGCCTGGCTCACGGGGGAAGAGGTCAGTTTTGCTGGGTTCTCTCTCTGGGACGGAGACGGGGTTTGCGTGTGTGCATTTGGAGAAAAGGCCTAGAGGCCTGTCTTTCTGGCTTCTTGTCCTGGTCAGCCCTGACTACTGGCCTCTCCTGCTGCACACGCGCAGAGCGCTGGACCCATCCTGCAGCCGCGGCCCCACAGCCCGGACCTGCTGCGTTTTCATCGGAGAGTTTTTGTGCTCACTGGGAGGAAAAAGGAGGAGCCTTGAGACACCGTCATCTGAGGACAACAGTGAGTTCCGAGGGGATGGACTGCTTTTCTTTTCCCCCTTCTTCCATTGGGGGAAGGGTCCCCATTTTCTTTTCGGTTTCTCCCGCAACCCGAGACCACCCTCCAGACCCCCTCTCCACATGGTGACCGCCAGAGCCCAACAGCGCCCCCTGCAGACCACCACAGAGTACTGCAGGCTCTGCACCTCCAGTGATCCAACAGCGCCCCCTGCAAGCCAACACAGAGTACTGCAGGCTCTGCACCTCCAGAGATCCAACAGCGCCCCCTGCCAACTGTGATTAGAACTGCGCTAAAAAACAGAGAAGTATTCAGACTTTTTCTTTTGTTTGAAGGGGACTTTTGGGTACAGGACTATTGTCTAGTTTTTTTTGTGTTCTGTTACTGTTCTTGCCCACATACAAATATCTTTTAATAAAGGGATGTTATTTCTTCTTTTTTTCCACACTTCCTCGATTAAAGCCCCTTAATTTTGAATTAACAATTGCTGAGAGAGAGGAGTTTGGTCTGTCTCATAACTCATCCTCTTTAGCAAACATTCCAGTCTCTTCAAACTGAGACAAGTGAATTAATTAATTTTTGCTTTGTTTGCTTGTTTTCCTTATTACACTGTCATTATCTAGATCTCTTTACCTTCCTTCTCTTTTCTCCCCATCCACTGGGAGAGAGGAGTGAGCAAGAAGTAAAATGGGTGTTTGACTGCTGGTCATTTTCAACCCACCACACTCTTCAAGCATTGTGCTGTCCACCCCATAACATTCCAGTGGCAGAAGAGGATCCATATAACTTTGATATTCATCAGAGTTGAAAAAATGGGAGAAATAACCCAACAAATTTAAAAAGTCTATGAATCATATACTCAGACTGGCTACTTCTATACGTGAGTTTACCACCTTGGGTGATTAATTGTGCATCCATTTTCTCCTTCAGAACCTTGTTGCCTAAAAGCAAAGAAAAAACTTCTCTGGACAATTTTAGTATAGAAAGGTAGAGAGCAGTTCTTTAATTAAGGCACTTAATGGGCACAATATACATAATGTGCACTGCCCCCCCAGCATAGATTCTTACAACTTTATAACACTAGCTAATTATAATATCTAACCATTACATCATGGATACACCCAGCCCGAAAATCGTCCATCCCCTTGGACCTCCCTCAGGCACACCTCCCAGATTTGAGTCAGTGGTCCCAAAAAAACCACCCCTTCCTCCTACCTTCGTCTTCGTCATGACTCTCTGTTCTGCTTGGACCAATTTCAAGGTTTCTGGGTCCTCTTTGGGTAGTTTTGACTAGGCCATATCAAACAATATGTCTGTTATGTTCTTCTAGGTACATTCTCTACAGACAAGATATTCTCTGTCTTGCTAAAAAATCTTTATCAATTAAAATCCTTGACAAGAAGCATTAAACAATATTTCAAAAATTTGGTACAAAGGGTGATTAGCTAAGAGTCCTAATCTAACATAAGTTCTTATAAAGTGTTAAGAAGCTGTGTTAAAATCTATATAATGGGCATTTAAGGCATCAACCTGACTAACAACGAAGCAGTCATCAGAGATTATATACAAGAAAAGTGTAACCCTAAAACTTTGTGCCCATGAACCCAAAAAAGTACACAAAACACATGTGTAAGGCCCCAGTTTCGCCCAGTGAGTTTCTTAAAGGGGATTTGGGTTTTTTTATACCCTGAGTGTAACGGACAGATAACATACAAATGCCAAAAATTATGTTTTGCCATTGTTTCTACCTGTCAAAAACTTCCTACCAACACTTCTGTGTCAGTTTTCCACCAGAAGTTCTCACCAGAATTTCCCACTGGAGTCTTCCTGCCAGAAGATCCTGTTATTGTTCATGGTTATCATATCTCTTCAAACATCTGAACAGGGCTACGTGCCAGGAGGCCATGCAGAGCCTCCTCTGAACACTATAAAAGTTGAAGAGAAATTTGGGAAAAGCAGGGAAAGAGGAGTGGGAAAGACAATTGGCTGTAGCAGCTGAGAGTTTCTCCCCTGCTTCTCCCTCACCTTTTTTCCTGCCACCGAAAGTTGCCTGCCTGAAACCGGACCTCTGCCGTCTTGAAGTGGACTGGACTGAGACCCAGCGTGCCACCCTGACCATATTTCTGAGAGGTACAGCGGGACCGAGGCCTCTGCACAAACCTGAGACACAGCCGGTGTGAGCAGTGAAGCCCACATCCTGGCTACATTCCAGAGAACTGAAGCTGTGAAAGACCCCCCTGCTGCTAAAGAGATAACACCAAAAAGCAGCGGAGACAGAGAAAAAAAAGGCAGAAAACTGCTTTCCTCTCTCTCTCCCCCCCCTCCACCCTTCAGATCAGTTCAACGGAAAAGGTAGTTTTGGTGGTAATCTTTTCTCTGCTTCTAAAAGTAATCTTAGCATTTTCCAACCTTTTCTTATTTTTCCTCTTTCTCTTTGCATCTCTTAGCAATTAATAAAAACAGTTTTGGTATGAACGGATAACTTGTATGAGTTTTAATTTTGCTCAAGGGAATATTCGAATCTAAAAGTTCTTTCTGCAATATTTAAGCAGATTGTAACACTGAGGCAGCACAAGGGAAAAACATGACAATGTTTTCAGGAGGTCAAACAACAAACTCTTACTGGCAAACTTTAGAAAATAAAGGAACTTGGCAAATTTTAAAGGCAACATTCAATCACAATAGAGCATTTCATGAAGCATTGACTTAGCAAACTCCAGCCCATCCAACTTTGTTTCCCAGATTTCAAGAGGAGAAAATTAGAAGAAGAAAAAGAGAGAGAGAAAGAAAGAAAGAGAGAAAAAGCAAAAATATAGCTTCCACCTTGGTTTCTGCATTGTCTTAACTGCTATGGATCCAAGACAATAGGGACATGACACATAGAGGCCTTGTGCCATGATTTTTATCTGCTCTGGTCTCCTGTGGCCACTCCCCTCAGGTGGGGCTTCCGATCTGCTAGCCATTCTAGAGCTGGGTTAGGGGGTCCAGGGACAGGGTGTGGGAGCATTACTTCTGGTGTGCCAGTGACTGACAGTCACTCTGGGGTTGTCCCAGAGGCTCTAGGGGGTGTGGTGTGGATCAGAGCATGGTCCCAACTTTGCAGAACTTGATCTGCCCCCTCCCCCCCACACACCTTAGTTGTTTCAAGCCAGTAATAATTTCTTTCCATTCTCTCACAATGTGTCCACTTCAAACTCCCATTCTCATTCAGTTTTCTCTTCTGCCCCTTCTTTCTTCATCCCAAGGGACATCTGGAGCTAACTCCATGGCAAAAAAATGTAGTTTGGGATATCTGTTCCAGTTTCCTGCTATCATCATCATCATGGCTAGGCTTCGCGAACGAAGATTTGGGGGAGGGCTCTACCCACGTTTGTTACAAGCGCGTTGGTGGCTAAAAAGGCCAATACGAAATAGGCACGTCCGGTTGCAAAAGGCACAGCAGAAAGACTCCTTAGGTGGTATATTCTACAAGGCACGATTCTTTCTGCATTGTCTTTTCTCCTCAAGAGTGATCCTGCATGCGTTCTCAAAGGAAGCAGCAGCGTTATAGATAGTGTGTCTCCAGACCTCCCGATTTGAGGCCAGAGTAGACCAGTTATGTTGATAAATACGACCAAGGCTGAGATGTTGTTTCAGGGAGTCCTTGAATCTTCTCTTTGGGGCTCCTCTCTTGCAGCAGTCGGTGGCAAGTTCACCATAAAGCAGGATCTTAGGGAGGCGGTGGTCCATCCTTGAGACATGTCCTGCCCAACGCAGCTGTGTTCTCAGCAACATGGCCTCAATACTTGTGATTGCTGCTTGTTCTAGAACAGATGTATTAGTCACATAATCTGACCAGTGGATGTTTAGGATTGTACGGAGGCAGCGTTGATGGAAGCGTTCTAGGAGTCGCAGGTGGTGGCGATAGATGATCCATGATTCGGATCCGTATAAAACAGTAGACAGCACAATGGCATTGTAAACGCTGATCTTTGTACTTTTCTTCAGGTGTTTATTTCGCCAAACTCTTTTATGAAGCTTTCCAAAGGCACTATATGCCTTTGCTAACCTGTTGTCTATCTCTCCGTCAATCTTACCATCCGAGATGAGGGTACCTAGGTAATTAAACTGCTGGGCTGATTTGAGTTCTGATTTGCCAATGGTGATATGGGGATGATGGAAGACTTCCTGAGGTGCCGGTTGATAGAGAACTTCTGTCTTCTTTAAGCTGACTTCCAACCCAAAGAGCTCAGCACAGTCTGCAAAGCAGGATGTTAAATGCTGCAGAGCTGCTTCTGTGTGGACGACAAGGGTGGCATCATCAGCATAAAGCAGCTCCCAGACAAGATGATTTAAGGTCTTAGTGTGGGCCTTCAGTCACCTTAGGTTGAATAGGCTTCCATCAGTACGATATCGAATGTAGATACCGTCCTGATCATCGAGGTCTGCCATGGTCCTTTGGAGCATCATGCTGAAAAAGACTGTGAATAGGGTTGGTGCAAGAATGCAGCCTTGTTTCACACCATTGGTTATTAGAAAGGGCTCAGAAAGTGCATTGCCATATCTGACTTGGCCGTGCTGATCCTCGTGGAGTGAGATGATCATTTTAAGGAACTTGGGGGGGACAACCTAAACGTTCCAAAATCTGCCACAGACCTTTTCTGCTCGCAGTATCGAAAGCCTTGGTGAGGTCAACAAAGGTTACATAGAGACCTGTGTTCTGTTCCCTACACTTCTCTTGCAGTTGTCTGAGAACAAATACCATGTCTGTGGTACTCTTGTTGGCTCTGAAACCACACTGACTTTCAGGTAGAATTCCTTCTGCTGTAGCGGGTATTAGTCTGTTCAAAAGTATTTTTGCCAGGATTTTACCAGCAATGGAGAGCAGAGTAATACCATGGTAATTTGAACAGTGTGATTTAATTCCTTTCTTCTTATACAAAGTGATGATGACTGCATCACGAAGGTCTGATGGTAGTTCGCCTAGTTCCCAACAGTACACCACAAACTAGTGAAATTTAGCATGGAGTGCAAGGTCCCCATGATTCCAGACTTCGGGTGGAATTCCATCAACCCCAGCTGCCTTGCCAATTTTCACCTGCTGTATGGCCTTAAGGGTTTCTCCCAAAGTGGGGGCGATATCCAATTCATACTTCACCAGTTGCTGTGTGATGGACTGAATTGCTGAGTCTTGGACTACACGGTTGGTACTGAAAAGAGTCTGAAAGTGTTCAGTCCATTGATTCAGAATGGAGGTTTTATCTGTTAGAAGCGTTTGACCATCTGTGCTGAGTAGAGGGCTTTGGACCTGGTATGTAGGTCTGTATGCGGTTTTCAGGGCCTCATAGAATCCTCTATGATCACCGCTATCTGCACATAACTGAGTTTTTTCAGCTAGATTTATCCACCACTTGTTCTGGTTGTCACGGAGTTTCTGTTGGAGCTTGCTGCATGCAAGACGAAAGGTTGCTTTTCTTTCATGACAGGATGGCAGTGCAAGGTGTGCTTGGTGAGCAGTTCTCTTCTTCCTCAACAATTCCTGGATCTCTTGATTGTTTTCATCAAACCAGTCCTTGTTCTTCTTGATGGAGAACCCTAAGGATTCTTCGGAGGATTGCAGGATGCTGTTTTTAATACGGTGCCAAAGTGTTTTAGGAGAGACATCTATGGGATCTATGGAATGGCTTTCTAGCCTAGTTTGAAGATTTGCCTGGAATATGTCTCTCACTGTGGCTGATTGGAGATTGTTAACTTGGAGTCTCCTCCTTGGGATACTGCCCCTTTTAGGTTTGAACTTAAGATTGAAGTTAAGTTTACAGCACACAAGTTGATGGTCTGTTTGGCATTCTGCACTAGGCATCACGCGGGTATGGTGGACATCGCGGACATCTCTCCATCGCACCAAGACATAATTGATGAGGTGCCAATGCTTAGATCTAGGATGCATCCAGGTTGTCTTCAGACTATTTTTCTGCTGAAAGATAGTATTAGTGATGGTGAGCTGTTGCTCCGCACAGAATTCTAGCAGAAGGCAACTATTATTGTTGCAGTTTCCAACACCATGCTTGCCTAATACTCCTTTCCAGTCTTCCAAGTTCTTTCCTACTCTGGCATTGAAATCACCAAGGATAATGATCTTATCATCTGCAGGCACCTTTTGAGTAAGGCGGTGTAGGTCGGTGTAAAATTTATCTTTTTCGGCAGGGTCAGCTTGGAGAGTTGGGGCATATATACTAAAGAGGACAACATGCTGCTTGTTGTGTAGTGGAAGGCATAGGGAGATAATGCAGTCAGAATGACCTCTCAGCAGATTTTCGAATTTAGGGACAACAGAGTTTTTGATCATGAAGCCAACTCCTGAGAGATGCCTTTCGGTTCTGGGTTTACCTGACCAAAAGAGTGTGTAACGGGCACCATGTTCTCTAAGGCTGCCTTCCTCGTGGAGACGAACTTCACTGAGAGCAGCTATGTCGATGTTGAGACGTGATAGTTCGTGGGCAATTAGGGCAGAGCGATGCTCAGGACGTCCACTATCTGCAGTATCAAGCATGGTTCTGATGTTCCAGCATGCTAGAGTCAATTTGGGTACACCTTTGGAGGCAGGTGTATGCCTTTGTCTTTTGATCTTTGTGTGACCGCATTAGTAGAAGATGCCCATTGGCTGCAGTTGACCAACCAGGTGGAGGTGGAGATGAGCTTTGGTTAGGCCACCTTTTCTAGGCCCCTCTCCAAGTGGAGCAAGCAGTGCTGTCCTTGAAAAGGCTGCTTGGTCATTCAGGGTGCTGCCCAAAGAGACTGTCATCTCCAGTCAGTCTCTAACGACCAGTGTCCTGAACCGCCTGCATGCAGGGTTGGGTCTGCGGCTTCCAGTGCACCTTATCACCTGCCATTTCGACCCTCGCCCGTCACTACAGGGCGTTACAAATGTGGATATCACCCTCAAGCCTGCGCAATGGATTTTTTTTAGGTGAGATGCAGCATGCATGGAACTGGACCCACCCTTTAATCCTAAGGTTCATCTGTCAGGGTCGAGCGAGCTTGGCCCCTGACAGCGGGGTCCTTAGGACAAGGGTGTCCTTCTCTTAGATGGATGGCCTTACAGGGCTAAATGAGCACCATCTGCCCGGGTGTGTAATCAGAGTTGTACTTCTCCTAGGATGGCTGCCTGAAAGCTAGTGAGCCCATCCAGCCCATGGACACATTTTGCCTGACCCTTCAGTTTTGACCTGTCTAGCACGTACCATTGCCAGCATAGCTCGCAACCTCAGAGCGGCACACAAGCTCCTTCCCCATTAAAATGGTTAAGGCAAGCCTTTCACTCCCTACTTTTCTCCCAGCCACCTATACTCAGGGATAATCCCAGGGACATTCCCTTGCCCTGAGCACCCTTTCAGGACGCTAACATTCAAAGCAAATTGTTTCTGGGCAGTAGCCTCGGGTGAGCCAAAAGCAAAAGCAAAAAGCAGGACCGTCCTGCCCCCCCCCCCCCCCCCCCCCCCCCCCCCCCCC
>NW_020925675.1:915753-952516 GCF_003984885.1 Neopelma chrysocephalum
CCCCGTGCTCCCCCGCCCCCCCCTTCCTTCCCCCCGATCGGAACAGCAAACCTCTATGCTTCCCGGGGTTCCTCCTCTCCTCTCCCCAGGGTCCGCCGCCCCCAGCACGGGCCGTGGGGTCCGGCCGGGACGCCGCAGAGTCCGCTGGGACCAGTTTCCTGCTATAGTGAGAGACTAATTTGTGCCAGAGCACTAGTGACTAAAGGAAATGAAGCCTTAGGCGGCTTGAACTGTAAATTAATTTTGTTTTTATCTATGGAACTGCAAACAGTAGATAAGGAAGCATAGTTAAAAGTTTACAGGATGTTTTGTAACAAAAGAGAAGGAAATGCTTCAAGACACAGACGAAAAGGGTGGCAGCTCACAAAAGTCCCTCCACTCAAATACCTTGCTGACATCCTTAACACCATAATAATGTTCACTGTGTACAAGGAGGACGCAGGTCTTGGGATATCTAACATTGCTGTTTGGCTTAAAAATCCCCCAACATTTTTTCTGCTCGGATAAGAGGAGGACGCATATAGTAACGTGTAGCAGATCCTCAAACAAGGGGATGTCACTAGGTGTAACCTTCCTGAGCACAGACTACCCCAGTTTGCCATGTAACTCCATTGCTCTGCTTAACAATTCAGCAACTGCCAGATTCCTTACTGTTGTAAGAGTGATGAGATTCTTAGAAAAATGGAGATTATTGTAACTGTTGTTTAGATCAATTAAACAGTACCAAACAGTCTATAATTTTGGAATGAGAGATAGATTGTGGGGTTCTGCTTACCTCAATGCCAACAACTTTTCTAATACTGATAGCCAAGTAAAGAATCTGATCAAAACGCACCTCTCTCTTACTTTGTAGGAGAGTACTGACCCAGTCTAAAAATTTCAATGTTCATGTTGCTTAAATAGAGAATATAAGGAGTCATGCATGCTGAGTGTAATCATCAAGCAGTTGGTATAAATGATCAAAGATTTGCTCTACACTGAAGCAATTGTTTCATAAACTTCATGTAGTGGTACCTGATCTGAATTAACAAATGTGTATTCTCCTACATATCGCCTAGCCTCAAACCTCTGGATCAGCCATGTCCACTGCCGAACAGACTCCATGGAATCTGTGGAATGATTTACCCCTTCCCCTACCACCCTTGTTACATTTGAGGGTAGGGGTAAAGCTGAGCTTTCAAATGCCGCAGGTGGCCCCCTTGGGAAACATCCTCATAGCTTCTTGCTGTGCAGGAGGCTGCAGTAATTGGGAAGTCCCTTCCAGGAGGGTAATCTTCTATCCTTGTGGGACATATGTTCACTGATGTGTGGGGAATATGCAGGCTGAAGGCCTGGAAAGAACCAGACCTTAGCAGCAGGTTTTGGTCCAAGCAGAGTACTGAGCAACTCATCACAGGGATGGGTTGCTACCCCAAAAGCCTGCCATGTCTCCATGTGACAGCTAGCAGCCAATTAGATGCTGCGGTTACAGTTCTGGCCTTATAAGGAATACTTGCATGTTTGTGTTGGTTATAAAAGGTTGTGTCCTTTGAATAAAATTGTCTCAGTTCCTCCCCCGAGTCCATGCCTTCAATATGCCATACTGATGCATCAGGTTCTGTTATAGGTTATAATCTGAGAGGGGAATATTTCTTCCCCCTGCCCCCCACTGTAAGAAAGACGGAGTCCGAATGGAAAAAAAGTCAATTAACCTTACAAAAGAATCTAGCTGACCAAGCTGCATTCCTACCGAATGGTCCATCAGAGGCTGGAGGGAGAGGGGAGGAATTTTGGGAGGGGGTGGCTGGCTCTTCTCAGAAGGGAGAGATCAGACTGCTGAGTTCTCTCTCTGGGACGGAGACAGGGTCTGTGTTCGGTGCATTTGGAGAAAAAACCTGGAAGCTGGGCTTTTCTGTCTTCTTGTCCTGGTGAAGCCGGATCACTGGTCTCAGTTGGCTTTGCACACTGCCTCGTGACTCCAGCCAGAGCATACTGTGTTTTCATCGGAGAGCTCTGTGCTCACTGAGGGAGAGAGAAGAGGAGCCTTGAGACACCGTCATCTGGGAACAACAGTGAGTTCCGTTGGGGGTGGACTGCTTTCCTTTCCCCCTTTCTTCCATTGGGGGAAGGGTCCCCAATTTTCTTTTTTCGGCTTCTCTGGCGATCCGAGACCACCCCCCAGGCCCCCCTCCCCGCGTGGTGACTGCCAGAGCCCTACAGTGCCCCCTGCAGGTCAACACAGAGAACTGCAGGTTCTACACCTCCAGCGATCCAACAGCGCCCCCTGCAGGCCACGACAGAATACTTCAGGTTCTGCACCTCCAGCGACCCAACAGCGCCCCCTTCAGGCCACGATTAGGACTGCGCTAAAGGACAGAGAAGTATTCATTCAGACTTTTTTTTTTTTATTTTTTTTGTTTTGTTTGAAGGGGACTTTTTGGGTACAGGACTATTGCCTAGTTTTTTTTTGTGCTCTGTTACTGTTCTTGCCAACATACATAGATCTTTTAATAAAGGGTTGTTATTTCTTCTGTTTTTCCACACTTCCTCGATTAAAGCCCCTTAATTTTGAATTCACAATTGCTGAGAGAGAGGAGTTTGGTTTGTCTCATAGCTCATCCTCTTTAGCAAACTTTCCAGTCTCTTCAGACTGAGACAGGTTCAGAAAAGAAAATTGCATTTAAGCCCCTGTGGTCCCTGTAACCCCTTGCTTAACAAGACAGTTGCAGTGATGTAAAATTCGTTTAGCTTTCCCAACTAGCAGTTATAAATATTTTTTCCATTTCCCTAGCCTGTGAGGAAAGGTCCCAGAAATAAAAGTCCCACCAACCCTTTTATCACCAAAAACCTGCCTGCTACTCCTCTGTCAGAAAATAATCGTCTTTCTGCTCTGCAACACCTCCATTGCTCTTACTGATCTGCTTGCGCTTTCTGTGTGTGGTGGGCTGACCTTAGCCAGCTGCTAGACCACCATCCAGCCATTCACTCCTAAACAGGACAGGGGGAGAAAATAGGGTGATAAAATCTCATGGGTGGAGATAAAGACAGTTTAAGTAAAAAAGAAAAAACTGCATGCACAAGTGTATTGGGTCTGGCTGAGATGGAGTTCATTTCCCCATAGCAGCCCTCACGGTGCTGTGCTATGCATTGATAGCTAGAAAGGTGTTGATAACACACCAGTGTTTTGGTTACTGCTGAGTAGTGCTGGCGTTGCATCAGTGCTGTCTCTCCAACATTCCCCCCTCACCAGTAGGCTGAAGTTGGGGAAGATCTTTGGAGGGGACATAGCCAGGCCAGCTAACCCAAACTGATCAAAGGGATATTCCATACAATATGATTTTGTCACCAAACAGGATGAAAGAAATTTATCCAACACAAATTTGATGTGAATAAGTCGACACTTCTTTATTCAGTGCACTGGAACTTGGGGGATTAGCTCCTCCAAAGCATGTTCATCCGACAACAACATTCATACAGTTTATATATCTTAAATTACATAAGTTTCTATTCTTCTATTTATTTTTATACTTGTCTTGCCTAGCTAATCATAGAATCATAGAATCAGCTGGGTTGGAAGGGACCTCCAAGATCATCAAGTCCATCCCTTGATCCACTACCGCTGTGGTTACTAGACGATGGCACTAAGTGCCACATACAGTCTCACCTTAAAAACCTCCAGGGACAGAGAATCCACCAATTCCCTGGGTAGCCCATTCCAATGCCTGATTACCCTCTCTGTAAAGAATTTCTTCCTAATATCTAACCTAAACCTTCCCTGGCAGAGCTTAAGACCATGCCCTCTTGTCTTACTGATAGTTGCCTGGGAGAAGAGACCAACCCCCACCTGGCTACAACCTCCTTTCAGGGAGTTGTATAGAGTGATGAGGTCTCCCCTGAGCCTCCTCTTCTCCAGGCTGAACAGCCCCAGTTCCCTCAGCCTCTCCTCATAGGACTTGTGTTTGAGTCTCTTCACCAGCCTTGTTGCTCTTCTCTAGACCTGCTCCAGCACCTCAATATCCTTCCTGAACTGAGGGGCCCAGAAATGGACACAGTACTCGAGGTGTGGCCTCACCAGTGCTGAGAACAGGGGAAGAATCACTTCCCTGGACCTGTTGGCCACACTGTTCCTGATACAGGCCAGGATGCCATTGGCCTTCTTGGCCACCTGGGCACACTGCTGGCTCATGCTCAGCTTCCTGTCAATCCAGACTCCCAGGTCCCTCTCTGCCTGGCTGCTCTCCAGCCACTCTGTGCCCAGCCTGTAGCGCTGCATGGGGTTGTTGTGGCCAAAGTGCAGGACCCGGCACTTGGCCTTGTTGAACCTCATCCCGTTGGAATCAGACCATCTCTCCAGCCTGTCCAGGTCCCTCTGCAGAGCCCTCCTGCCTTCCAGTTGATCGACACTCCCCCCCAACTTAGTGTCATCTGCAAATTTGCTGATGGTGGACTCAATCCCCTCATCTAAATCATCAATAAAGATATTAAATAGAACTGAGCCCAACACTGATCTCTGGGGGACACCACTAGTGACTGGATGTCAACTGGATGCAGCACCGTTCCCCACCACTCTCTGGGCCCAGCTCTCCAGCCAGTTCTTAACCCAGCAGAGAGTGCCACTGTCCAAGCTGTGGGCTGCCAGATTTTTCAGGAGTATGCTGTGGGAGACGGTGTCAAAGGCTTTGCTGAAGTCCAGATAGAATAGAACTTGCTCTTTTTCCCATGCCAAACAACATCCCTGCTCTGAATTCTGGTTCTCCTTGCACCCTGTAACGCTAGGTCATATTTCAGACCCTCTCATCCTATTTGTTGGTCTGGAATCTGAGCAAAATCACATCTCAATTTCAACAGATCTCCATAATTTACTGCTACCCCTTGTCCTAATCCTACCTGAATCCAGGTTCCCACTAACATCAATCTGTAAAGTACTACCCAGCCTCCCCAGACTTTGAGATAACGTTTAAGATTAGACAACATATTTCAAAGTTAATTTTGAAGTCTCGGGGTCTCTGTTAACAATCTTCCATGCTGGTGGGGCCTTCTTCACTCTGGTATAATGTATCCACACTTCTGATTCAGCTATCTTAATAGCAGTAAAAGTAGTCAGCAGTAATTTAAAAGGTCCTTTTCAGCACTCCTGAAGAGGTTCAGAGGTCTTCATATAGACAGTGTCCTGGTAGGAAATCATGGACCAGGGTTTCCAGGGTCAATGATCAGTTCCACACTAGGAAACTCCTTAGAGCTGTCAAAGTTTTTCTTAAGAATCAAGTACTGATATAAATCACATTTCCCTTTTATATGCGTTCCCACAATAGGATTTGGGGATTCGTATGGTTTCCCATAGTGTTTCATAGGGACTGACATTGGTCCCTGGTTTTGGCCATACTGTAATTCTCAAAAGAGCGAGAGGCAATGCTTGTGACCACTTCAAATTGGCTTCCTGTCATATTTTACTAATTTGCCTTTTTATATTCTGATTCATCCTTTCTACCTTGCCACTGGATTGTGGTCTCCATGGAGTGTGTAAATCCCATTGTATTCCCGGTACTTACATCTTGGACCACTTCTGCCACAAAATGTGGTCCCCTATCTGAGGACATTCCAGTTGGGACCCCAAATCTTGGGATTATTTCTTGCAACAATTTTCTTACCACCTCCATTGCTTGGTTGGTGTGACAGGGGAAGGCTTCAGGCCATCCTGAAAAAGAGTCAACTAGAACCAGTAAATATTTGTATCCTACAGATTTTGGCAACTCTGAAAAATCAATTTGCCAATAATCTCCTGGTTCAACCCCTGATTTCAAATTCCCTAATGGTGGTCTTTTCTGATTGATTGGATTGTTTTTCAAACAAATTTGTCATTTCATGGTTACAGATTTAATAATTCCAGCCATTCTTACAGAAACTACACTTTGCTTTAGTGATGCTAATAATGTTTCTGCTCCCCAGTGACACTCTCTATATTTTATTTGAGCCAATTCTCTCATTACTATGGGTGGAACCACCACCCGTCCTTGCATGTTCACTAACCACCCTGCTACGTTTTTCTTTGCATTTATTAATTGTCCCAATTTTTCATCTTCCTCTGAATACTTAGGTTGTTCCCTAGGTAATTGCACCTTTCTAGTAGGTATTAATGCCATCTGCATTGAAGTTTTTGCTACAGTCTTTGCTGTCCTATCTGCTAATCTGTTTCCTACAGCTTCTTTAGATGTTCCTGTTTGGTGTGCTTTACAGTGCATGATTGCCACAGCCTTAGATTGTTGTATTGCCTTCAAAAGTTCTTCTTTGTGTTTAATTGATGAACCTTGGGCTGATAAAAGTCATATTGTTCCATGTGCGTGAACTACTCCAAATGCATATTTTGAGTCAGTCCATATTATTAACTGATTTTTCTTTACTTACTTCCAAAGCCCTCATGAGTGCTATTATTTCTGCTTTTTGAGCAGATGTGTTACTGAGTAACGGTTTAGTTTCAGTAATTTCAGTAGTTACCGCACATCCAGCAAAGCAAACTCTGTTCTCTACATAACTGATCCCATCTGTAAATAATTTCAAATCATGATTGGGTAATCTGGTCTACTGGAATAGACATGCTCAATTGTCTCCAGGCAATCGTGTTCCACCAGTCCCTCTGCCTGTTGAGTATTCAAAAACATTGCAGGATTGACAATGTTAGTGGTTTTCAAGACAACATCATCTTATTCTAGCAACACCACTTGATATTTCAGCATTCTGCTGGGAGACAACCCCCCCCTTTTGTTCCAAAACTTGTGTTACCATGTGAGGTACATATACTGTCATTTGATGTCCCAGAGTTAACTTACGTGCTTCTTGAATCAGCATCACTGTCACAGCCACTGCCTGCAAACAACTAGGCCATCCTTCACTTACAGTTTCCAGTTGTTTGGAAAAGTATTCCACAGGTCTTTTCCAGCTTCTGAGGTACTGTGTCAGCACCCCCAGCGTGATATGTTGTCTCTCATGGACAAAGAGTTGGAATTTCTTGGTTAAGTCCAGCAATCCTAGAGCTGGTGTTGTCATCAAGGCCCGTTTCAAATATAGGTAAACTTTTCTTTGCTCTAGTCCCCACTCAAAAGGTGGTCCTTTCAGAGCTTCATACAATGGTTTATCTAGGACCCCATAGTTCACGATCCAAAGTCTGCACCATCCAGTCATTCTTAAAAAGGCCCACAGTTCCTGTGTAGGAGCAGCTGGACAGACAACACCAGTCACCTAGATGATAAAAGAAGAAGAATAAAACAGTAAAGCAAAATATTGTGGTCTTGAGCAAGCCAGAGATAAGAATAGTGCATGTGAAAG
Source organism: Neopelma chrysocephalum (assembly GCF_003984885.1). Taxonomy (NCBI): domain Eukaryota; kingdom Metazoa; phylum Chordata; class Aves; order Passeriformes; family Pipridae; genus Neopelma; species Neopelma chrysocephalum. Next base: position 923,053 of record NW_020925675.1, read on the forward strand.
CATGACAAGGTCAAGCTGGAAAGTTGCTTGAGGCATGATTGTTTTTTGTGACTGAAAACAGTCACATGGGCGTGTGTGGTATGTGTGCTGATGGAAAACATCTGGCCTGGTTTGATATCTCGGATCCCTATCTGTATGATAGATATATAGGACAATAAAGAAACGGAGTTAGTTCTGCCTGGACAAAGTCTGTCTCTGCTTGAATTTATTTGCCATGTTCCTGGATATCTTTTCGCTCAGCAATTTTACAAATTGCCTCTTTGCAGCTCATCCCCAACTGTCTCTGCCCCTGGGACATCTCGAAGCCCAAATACACAACAGTCTGTTTTACAATCTGAGCTTTGTTTCTGAAAACCTTGTAGCCACTTTGTCCTGAAAAGTTTAGAAGTGCGATTGTTACCTGAATGCAGTCTTCTTCAGTCTCCTTGGCAATGAGGATGTCATCCACATATTGCAATATTACGTGCTTCTCGTTGAGATTCATCTCTTTTTTCCATTCTTCTATTTCTTTTGCCAGCTGATTCTCAAATATTGTTGGACTGTTCTTGAATCCCTGTGGTAATCTAGTCCAGGTTAGTTGAGTTTTCTGTCCTGTGTGAGGATTCTCCCATTCAAAGGCAAAAAGATTTCTACTCTCCTTTTCTAGCAGTATAAAAAAAAGAAGGCATCTTTCAAATCAAGCACTGTAAACCAACCATGTTTCTCATTTAAAGTTGTTAACAATGTGTATGGGTTAGCAATAACAGAATGACTATCTTTCACTATTGAATTTATAGCTTGTAAATCCTCAACCAACCTATACTCTCCTGATGGTTTCTTGACAGGTAAGATCAGGGTATTGTACTCAGATCAGCACTCTTCTAAAATTTTGAATTCTATGAATTTATCAATTAACTTTCTAATTCCTTCCCGAGCTTCTTTCTTTATTGGATACTGTTTTTGACAAATTGGTTTGGCTGTTTCCTTCAATTCTATTTTCACTGGACTGGCTGCTTTCAATTTCCCTGGAATGTCAGTATTCCATACTGTAAGGATAACTGCATTATCCACTACTGCTGGTATTTCTATCTCCTTGTTTTCGCAACATCATTATCTGACCTAGGGACCCCTGGTGGCCTAGTGGTTAGCATGCAGGACTCTCACCTCTGCAACCCAGGTTCGAATCCCAGCCAGTCCCCCGGGCAGATGGAGCCCGTTAGCCCTGTAAGGCCATCCATCTATGAGAAGGTCACTCTAAACAAACCTACGTCCTGAGGACCTCACTGCCATTGTCCAAGCTTGCTTGGCCCCTGCAGATGAACCTTAGGATTAAAGGGTGGGCTCAGTTCAGCGCAGGCTGTGTCTCACCTAAAAAATCCCTTGCGCAGGCTGGAAAGGTAAAAAGACCTTTCCCCAAATCTTCGTACGCGAAGACTGGCCATTATTATTATCTGACCTGTCTTTGACTCTGGTATTTTTAATAAAATTTCTCCAGCCTCAAAACCAATTTCTGCCTGTAGTTTACTCAGTAAATCCCTTCCCATCAGTGAAATAGGGCACTCTGGCATATACAAAAATTCATGTGTCAGTATTTTGTTACCAAATTTTAAATCAAGTGGTTCTAAAAAGGGCCAACTTTCAGCTTTCCCTGTAGCACCAACAACATTTGCACTTTTATCACTAAGTTTTCCTCTGCACATATTTAATACCGAATAAGTAGCTCCAGTATCCACCAAAAACTTTACCCTTACTGTCCCCAGCTTTATTATAACCAGAGGCTCTGCTGGGGTCTTTACCTCCCATCCTCCTCATTCTCCTAAAGTCATCAGCTTCTCCACAGTTCGTGCCTCCTCTGCCTTGGGACATTCCCTTTTCCAGTGTCTCTCCTCTCCGCAAAAGGCACACTGATTCGGTCCCAATGGGACTCTCAGAGGACCACCTCAACCCCTGCCTCTTCCTCTTCCTCATCCCCATCCCTCAAGAGGTGGGTTCCTGGTCAAAACTGCAATCAGCTTACTCTCTTTACTTCTTTCCTTTTTATCTTCTTCCCTCTCCCTGTTATTATATACTTTCCAAGCAACTTCAAGCATTTTACCCAGACTCCTAGAATCTTCTCCTTCCAGCTTTTGCAATTTACATCTAATATCTGGGGCTGACTGTCTCAGAAATATAGAAGCTAACTGCTGCTGCTCTGCCTCTTGTCAAATCCAAGTTAGTATATTTCCTTGCTGCCTCTTTGAGTCTCTCCAGAAAACCTGTGGGAGACTTTTTTTATCCTGTCTTATTTCATACAGCTTTGACCAGTTCATTGCTTGTGGCATTGCATTTCTTATTCTGAAAAGAATACACTTCTGATATCTAGACAACATCTGTTTCTGTGCCTGGTTATTTGTATCCCACTGGGGGCCAGCCAAAGGGAAGTTCTGATCCACTGCTCCCCCAATAGCCTGTATTGCATGAGTTGCCTCCACTTGTGTCCGAGTTGTTTTAAACACCATCTCTTTCTCTGTGCTATCCAACAAAGTATCCAAAATAACTTGCAAATCATTCCAATCAGGGTCCTGAGTCTGAATTATAGTATCTATAACTCTTTCCATTCTATCTGGGTTTTCACGATAAGTTCCAGTTGCCTCTTTCCAAGCCATTAAATGTGTTACTGAAAAGAGTACTTTTATGTAAATGGGCCTGCTGGACCCCACGTCCTGCCTTAAAGGAGCCACTAATTTGGGTTTTTGAAGTACCATAACCAACTGGGAAGTAGTGGGCTGTTCCATATTGTCTACCTGTTGCATTATATTCACTGCCTGCTGAGTGGCACCTGCTGCCTGCTGTCACGTTCCACATGAAATCAGAGATATAACCTGTTCTACTGGTTCTCCTTGTTCCTCACTGCTGTCTGAATCACTACGGTAAACATTTAAATGTTCTCCTCAGGTACAGACACTGATAACGCAGGCTTTGCTTTAAGACAACTTTTCCCTATCTCATAGTCAAAATATCTCTACTTATTAGTTTACATTGCTTTTGCCAATCTGTCCTATTTCTCAATCCAAAGAACAAATTCACATATGGAACCTCATCCCACTTTCCTTCTCTCCTACAGAAAAGCATTAATTGCAGTATCGTGTTCTAATTTGTTGCCTAAAAGACCGAGGGGAAAAAAGACTCCAGGCCAATTTAGTATAGGAGATAAGGGGAGCAGAGCTTTAATGAGCCTCCAGGCCCCAGGAATACAAACCACCGCACGTGCATTCGGATACAGGTTCTATGATTTTATAATGATGTCCATCCAATCCCTGTTCGACCAGCCCCCGGTTCTGCCCCATTCCGCCCTTCGGCACACCCCCTCAGGAACTGAGTCTGGGGGAGTTTGGGACCCCTCTTTCATCATCTTCATCCTCCTCTCATCATGTTGAGTCCTTGGAGGCCCTCCAAAGTTCCGGGTTTGAAGGTCATTGTGCCTATGTTTACATCTCCTGGTGCAGATATTAAGGTGTTTTCTGCAATTCCACGTTGAAAAGAAGACTAAACAGCTAACGGAATATTGAGGGATTGATGTGGGACGGGGTTTGGTATGTGCAACCATTAAGCTACTGCCGTTACTTTTACTGGAAAATACTGGTAAAAGATATAATACTGTGGGACAGTAAAAGAATGCATGTTAATTATGCTGGTAGAGACTTCAGTGTGAAAATGATACCTGAGTTATGTGCTGCTGTAGTTACTTCTACTAGAAATACTGATACATTAAAATCTACATCCACTACATTACTTCTAAAGTCTATAAAAACTAAAAAATCAAAAAATCAAAAAACTCTAAGGCATCACTTCAGTGCTCCATTCACCGACCACTTTTCTTGGTCATCCAGAGTATACATAGACCACCAGTGGTTACAATATTCAACCATTTTTCATTTCAACAAATCAACCCCGATTTCTGACCAATGTTTCAACAAGCATACTAATAGGGAAGTTTTTAGAATCTGTTCATCAGAAGTTAAAGCACCAACACTCTTACTTTTAAACATTCCCCTAATACCCTCACCAAGCTTTTAAACCATTTTTACACACAAAAGACAAACAATACACAATATACACTCCAGCAAACAATGCACAAAACACCAACAGAGACTTATAAACATATAAGCTTTTGATTCACCAGTTTCAATTGTCTCACCCTGCAATAGCTTTCACTTATGACTTACAGGCAGACAACCTAGGTTCACTGGGGTACCCTATAAAGTCCAACCTTGCACAGTTTTCACCACGTCTGACAGGCAGACCGGGGACTTTAACCCCTTATTTACCAAAGGACTTGAACCCCTGGCAGGGACTCCAACCGCTCCTAAACCAGAGCATCAAAAGAAGTGTCTTTCTTGCCAATTCTGGAGGACATCGCCAAGAGTGTGATGGATAGCGGATCGATGGGTGTCCTGATGCCTATGGATATTTTGGATTTTTAGCTTTTGTAGATTTTAGAAGAAGCTGTAGTTAGCTCACCCTTTAGCACAGTAGTTTACACATTTACCCAACCCTATTCCCCATTTCATATCTAACTTTCTAAATTTCCTTAGCCTGTTTAGACTTCCCTCAAGGTAGGCCTTCTTTCTGCTTAAGAACATTTGCACCCTGGCTTGAACAACAAGATACATTATAGTCAAAGCATCCTTCAAAACCCAGAACTTTGGAGGAGCTCCAAGGACTGGACGTGATGTGAAGAAGAGGAAGATGAGGAAGAGGGGGTCTTTGAGTCCCTTGACTCAATTTCCAGAGGGATGTGCCAGGGGATAGATCTGGGATTGGATGGACAATACCTTAAATTTTGGAACCCCCTGGACACGTGGCACATGCATGTGTCTCTCTGTACCCCTGTGGTTGAAGGCTTTCTATTAAAACTGCTCTCTACCTTATCTCTACTAATGATTGCCTGGTGAGTAATTTTTTGGCCCTCCCGTGATTCTCTAAGGCATCAGTTTTGTCATCCAAAAGGTGGAAGATCTGAGACCTGTGACTCCTCTGGATCAGGGAATTTCATCCTGTGAGAAATTCTTCTTCTGCCAGCATATTTTGGACAATTCCCTGCACACTGATCCTGAGAAGCCCAGCTCCTCAGAACCACCCACAGAGGTAAGCTAAAGAGCAGTTCTTTTTGGTTAATTTTGCTAGCAACTGGAAAGTAGTTTTTTCAGGAAATTGGGGGTACTTGGTTAGGACTGGGGGGTGACTTTCTTGTTGGGATCCCTGGGTGTTGTGATAGTCAGTTGTTTTTCCCCAGTATATGGGCGAAAGCGTGACCCTGAAGCAGCTTGGTCAGCCAGCATGGGGGTCTGTATCGTGGAGTTTTTCTTCACTTGGCATTTCGCCCGAGCGGGTGCAGGTTGGCTGGCCTGTCTTCAGAAAAGGGGGGGGCTGTGGATGCTCCCCCGCAACTTCTGTAAGGCAAGGGAGGTGCAGAAGCGGGCTGCACCACCCCCTGGATTTGCTAGGGGTTTTTGGATTGGCTTGGTATGGCCGAAAGAGAAAAAGGATGTTCTCTCTCTAAGACCTCTCCTGTAGAGGAAGCCCTTGCTTGAAGTCGTAGTGGCGCAAGGTATTGCGTCTTGGTTTAGTAACCCAGGTTCAAATCCCAGTCCTGCTAAACTTTTTCTCTGCTGCTTTTTTCCTGCCTATTAGTTGTTATCATGGGCTGTGTTGAATCCATAGAAGAGGTCCCAACTGGACCTTCTGCGTTTTTATTACGGCATTGGTATCATCACCAAGAACGGAAAAAGGCTCGTAAAGTAACAGAATCGTCAGTCATACGGGTGCTGGCCACACCCCCGCTCGTCGCAGCGGAAGCGGCGACGTCGTTCGGAGGGGCAGCGGGGGCTCCGCTTGCAACGGCCACGCGATTAGTCCCGGCCCCCGCCGGTCCCATGGCTGCAGCAGCACCTGGAGCCCTCCCCCCTCGCATATTCGGAGGAACCAGCCGGTCCCCATCCTTGCCGCCCGAGCCTCCGACATAGATCTGACTAGTGGGACACGTTTAATGATGTTTTATTTCCCCGTCCCTGCCCCCAGTCCCAGGCCAGCCCCGCGGCCCGTGGCACCGCCCTGCCTACTTAAGCTCCCGGTTCGCAACAGTTGCCATAGCAACAGAGTGCAGAGAGAGCCGAAAACCGGGAAAGATGCATTTTGTATCAGAGAAGAGGAGGGGAACTCCGAAGGGAAGCTCGCTCGGGATGAGCCATCACCCCGCCCCTGTGGTGAACTGCAGGGAGGTGCGGGAGACCGGGCGCTGTGGCCCCTCCTCCCCTCTCCCGATGAACTGTCTAAAACGAAAAGGGGGGGGAGAGAAGAACTATCTGTAATGGCCCGTGTGTGTTCTGGATCTGTTCCAGGCTTACAGCCTGTGATGAATATTCCTGCCCTCTGTGCCCTGATTCAGCTCGGGGAGCTGTGGCAAACCAAAAGGCGGGCCACTGCTTTGTTCTCAATGTGAACTAACAATGTATCAGAAGTTGACTGTTTGCAGAAAGCCTTTCCAGCAGACAGACCTGAAAGCTGTGCCACCAGAAAACCCAGGTTGGCAGTAAAACGGATGGAAATTGTGAGAAATATCTCTAATTAAAATTTCGGAGATTGCCAAATAAAGTGAAACAAAGAACTTTAATAACAGTGCGCTGGGTGCACCGAACTTGTGATCATGTTCGAGTACCCCCCAAATGGGAGGGACTAGCCCTTTTAAGACCCTTCAATTTGCATAATCACTCCCTCGCTCCTCCCATGCAAGGCCTTGCTCTTTTCTTCCTTAAAAGGCAATCTTTGCTTTCTGGTGCAGTCCGTTGGTTGTCTTCATCCACCTATCAGGTTGTTTCCCTTCCCCCGGTCGCATGGTCCCTTGGCAGTGAGCCCAGGCTGGTCTCACCACCTTACATTCTTCCCGGCTCGCCTTCACACTGTAGCAGTAAGTAAGCAGAACTGTAAGTAGCAGTCGGCAACAATAAGCAGCAATAGGCAACCCCAAGCAGAACTGTATGTAGCAGCAGGTAGACAGAACTGTAAGCAGCAGCAATAAGTAACTTTAAGCAGAACCACAAGCAACTCACTAGTCCTTGACCACAAAATGGCTCCTCAACTTTCCAAACAAAATGGCCCCCAGGTGTCTCGGCACGAGGCAGCCATGGAAATCCCTGCTTGTAATAAAACCGTCTTATTTATTTCCCACAGAAACCACTTCCTGAAGAAATAATCAAATAGCAGAACATGCCTTAACAACTGCAAGCGAGATACACCAAGACAAAAGTTTTGGACGGTAATAAGAATTCCTGAGATGCTCAGGTCAGGAGTAGGTAAAGAAGAAAGACCAACAAGGAAAAACTTCTGTCACAGTTAAGAACTGTTGTAAGATCAGCCTGTGGCTTCCAAAGGTGGTGTGTACACAAGAATCAGACTGCAATTTGAATAACACTTTCAAAACACCAGATGGTGCAATGAGTATTGTATTTTTATTTTGTTATCTTCTGTCCTATGTTGCTTTTAGGCTTCTTTTACTGTTAGTTTAATTGAGCAGAATTGAAAGCTCATATACTTTTTGCTACATTGTTTGTTTTAAAGTTTGCAATGTTTATATTTGCATATATCTTGTCCCAGCAGTTTAGCAGCATTTTGTGAGCACCGTTTGGAATATCTGTGTCTCCTCTCTAATTACTGCAGCTTGTGAAAGAGAGTCCTCCCTGGATTGGTTTGGTTTGGAAATCCACATAGGATTTCATGTGATTGTGAGATCAAATTTATCTACCTTATGTCTCTAAAATGCTTTGTCATCCAGTATCATCTAGGAGTGTGTGAACGCTGAATTTCACAGAAGAAGAGTCCTGTGTTATGAGGCAAAAGGGGGGTAAGAAGGTGACTGCAAATGAAGGACTGGTTCTGTGGACCCTCCCATGGGACCTTGAGACCTGGCTTGCACCTTGCCTGCAAATATTTGAGACAAACTGGTAACACCACTGGTGGGATAGTACGCTTAGATTGCTTAGATGATTTGCTTAGATTGTTTCCTAGCCTTATTGTAATACAGCTGTTTTGTTGGTGTTCATATACACATATAGGCACATATACATGAGTGCACCTAACCCAATACATGGGGATGCTTTTATATGTGGAAGCAAGCACGGCCACTTCATGAGGTAAAGATGATTGACTGCAGTCTGGGGCAGACTTTGGCAGGATGATCTGTCCCCGGTAAGGCCTGAAATCTGTCCAGAGAATACGAGCTCTCTGTGATGAGCCAGGGTGCTGTTTGATGTTGCACCAAATTCCAGAAACAGCCTGCTTCTGGTAAGCTCCTAACTGGCCTATAGATCTGCGACTGGCAGTTAATCACTTTATGTTATAGAAGCTCAAGATCCTCTTACACAGTCAAGATGCAGGAATTCCAAGATTGGGATTCCTCTGAGATTGTCATTGGACAGAGAGTCACACTTCATGAACTCACAAAACACAAATAAAAAGGGTTTGTCAAGAAACATCTATGATGTGGGTTCAGGCCTTCCCTATGGCCTTGCTGAAGATTTGCATACAACCAAGGCAGAGAAACAACATGATCCCTATATTCATATAAGGGAAGGTTAACTTACAAAATTGTTTAATGGTTTAGGCTCTGCTTTGCAGGAACTGCAGAGATTCATTGTGTCATCTAGACCCATGGGACTGGACACTCCTGTTTATCTGTTCCAGCCCAGAGACTGAGCCTATGTTAGGTGATGGGACTGGACCCCTGCAAGCCAAGTGGAAAGAACTGTTTCACGTCCAGCTGACCATCTCCATCGTGGTCAGAGTTGCTGGCAAAGGACCCTGAATTTGCTACCCAGAGGAAAGAAAGCCTCTGTTCCCGAGACAAGTGGAACAACAGAGACTGTTACAGGGACTGTTAAAATGATGTTTAAACTGTTTTTTCTGTGTGTATTGTCTAATACCACTGGTAATTATGAATTGGGTTTAGAACCAAAATTTACATTTGGCTTTAGTAAAATGTATCCAATATTCTTCATGAAAGTGAGTGCTGGATTTGCGCTATGGATTCGGCTGAAATTTGGCAACAAGCTTAAATTCTGCATTTGGCAACTCCTGAGGATGTCACATTAGGTTTACAGGGATATCTTCTATAAACTTACTTCATAGTTACCAAATCTGAACCTGGATAAAGCAGCCATTCATATTAGTTGTATATTTTGTTAGATCTTCATAATAGCTTATGGTATGGTTAGTGTTAGTCAACTTTTTGGTATAATGTTAAGTATAGGTGCTAGACATTGGACAAGATAGAGTTTTGTCCACCTCTAAAGGGGGGGACTGATGCCTATGGATATTTTGGATTTTTAGCTTTTGTAGATTTTAGAAGAAGCTGTAGTTAGCTCACCCTTTAGCACAGTAGTTTACACATTTACCCAACCCTATTCCCCATTTCATATCTAACTTTCTAAATTTCCTTAGCCTGTTTAGACTTCCCTCAAGGTAGGCCTTCTTTCTGCTTAAGAACATTTGCACCCTGGCTTGAACAACAAGATACATCATAGTCAAAGCATCCTTCAAAACCCAGAACTTTGGAGGAGCTCTGTTATCATTTACTTTGGTTGAATACCAGGTATCCACTGGGCCTGCACCCAAGTCCCTCTGGAGGAAGGGGGGGGGGGGGGGAAGGAAAGAGGGAAGAAAAAAAAACTACTGGAATCGGAACTGCTAAGAAAGATTATTTATATTTACACGAAGATGGGAAACACTATAAGCAATATGTATACAAAGAAGAGCTAAAAAAAAAGATACTTCCCAAACAACCAACGCTTTTCTTCCCGAAACCGCCTCACTTGGTAACTGGAAGAGTAAAGAGAGCTCTCTTTCTTCCTGGCTGTTTAAATAGCTGGGCTGATGTAACACGGTATGGAATATCTTATTGGCAGAATACACATCAAATGACTTATCCTATTTCTGTTTTTCCCTCTCAGGGAGTATAACAAACCCATTACAAGGCCTGGACATGCTGTGACAAAGAGGAAGATGGGGAAGAGGGGGTCCTTGAGCCCCCTGCCTCAAATTCCAGAGGAATGTGCCAAGGCGAGGATCTGGGGAGCGGATAGATCTGGGATTGGATGGACAAACACCCTAAATTGTGGAACCCCCTGGACATGCGCACACGTCTCTGTACCCCCGTGGTTGAAGGCCTTCTATTAAAACTGTTTCCTTATCTTATCTCTATAATAATTGCCTAGTGAGTCTATTTTTTTGCTTCCTCCTTTAAGGCAACAGTTGTTACAATATTCCTCAATAGCTCGGTTTTTTGGCACATGTGCGTCTACATGGCAGACTCTCATGATCAGCTTCTCTACCCGGGCGACAATGTCTTTCCACATTTTGAAAGCCCAGATGGGTTTTCCTTTTGCATTGCCAATTGGCTTTTGATATGGTTTGGAGCTGGCTCCCTGCCAAGTCTCCAAATCTTACCACAAGAAGTCCCCCCCCCCACCCCAAGCCAAGGGAGAAGAGGGAGAGAAAAAAAACAAAAGAACTGAAAACGAGAGAGAGACAAAGCAATATATAAATATATTTACACTTATATTACAGTTATATACAATTGAAAAAATATATATACAATTTCACAGGGAAAAGGGAAAGGGAAAGGGGAAGGGAAGAACAAAAACCAAAATAAAATATATATATATATATCCCGATCAATAGCCCAAGGTCTATCAACTAAAAGAATTAGCAAAGAATATCTTACTACTCTCCTTGGGACAACGGAGAGTCGCGCTGGAGCGACTGTCGGCAGCCTCCGCCTCCCAAGGTCGACAAGGCCTTACCAGGCCTCGCTCCCCAACCCAGCAGACTCAACAGCAGGGAACCTGTGGGGTGAAGTTGTAGCCCCACAATTGAAGTTTGAGGTAGTGCAAAAGTTAGGTCGTGTTCCATGGGAGCAGTGGAGCTGGTTAGATGGTTTCCATGGGTTGCAGGGAGTACAAGGTTAAGGCTGTTTAATAATGTGCAGGTGCTTAAATTCCTGGGTGTTGTTGTGGGAATATGTTTGTGTTTAGAAGTTAGCAAGCTCAATAAAGGCTGCCTGCTGCGCTGAGCAGGCAGACATCTCTGTCTCACTACCTTTACGTGTCGTGTGCCTTTCTTCCCCCACGGACCAAGACCTCACGACAGTTACCCCACGACAGGAACCCACACCTCCAAAGCTGCCGGAAGGAAAGAGAGCGAAGGCCTTTCCTCCCTTCTTCTTATACCCCGGCTTACGTAAAAATCGTAGGGAATACCAGGTAAATCTGGGCACTTCCTTGGTTACAAACTGGTCACCAAGGAAGGCCTAGACCAAACTACCACACTTTCTTCCATCTGTCTAGGTATGAGTGATTAAGAAATGAGGCTGCACACACAGAATTCAATTTTGGGATTTCTCCACAGATCTTTTTCTGCATTTCTCTTTTATTCATATTCTTATGTAAACAGCACCTGATGTTGTCTTTTAATTAACCAGAATTCCCAGGATCTTGCTAAACTGGTGTTTTGATCCCACACATTCACACTCATATCACATGGTGACTGTTTTCAGTCATGGGAAGAACCATTCACGCTATCATGAAGATCATTAAGTGGTTTTCCACTTTGAGAACACAGCACTCTCTTTGTCAAAACACCCATCAAGATCGATCCTCCTTTCTGGTTCTAATTAATTAAATGCAGGTGCAGGGCTGACTCAACTTGTTCCCACATCTAGCCACCCCTACAGAGCGTTGGCCACCATCCACGAGTCAGTGTAGAGGTAAAGCCTTGACCACTTCTCTTGTTCGACAATATCCAAAGCCAGTTGGATGGCTCTGAGCTCTGCAAGTTGATTCGATCCACCTTGTCCTTCAGTGGCTTCTGCAACTTGTTGTGTGGGGCTCCATATGACTGCTTTCCATTTTCAGTTTGTCCCTACAATGCAACAGGAACCGTCAGTGAAGAGCATAGTGTGTTTCTTCTTTTGGCAGTTGGTTGTATGGTGGAGCTTCCTCAGCACATGCCACCTGTTTTTCTTCCTCTTCATCTGCCAGACCAAAGTTCTCACCTTCAGGTCAATTTGTGATTATCTCCAAGATCCCAGGGCAATTCAGGTTTCCTATTCAGGCACGCTGTGTGATCAAGGCAATCCATTTACTCCATGTAGCGTCAGTGGCATGATGCATGGAGGGAACCTTTCTCTTGAACATCCACCCCCAGCACTGCTAGTCGGGGTGCCAGGAGAAGCTTTACTTCTGTGCCAATCACTTCTGAGGCAGCTTGAACACCTTCATAGGCTACTAGAATCTCCCTCTCTGGGGTGTAGTTAGCTGCAGACCCTCTGTAGCCTTGGCTCCAGAATCCAAGTGGTTGGCCTAGAGTCTCCCCAGGTACCTTCTGCCAGAGGCTCCAGGAAGGACCATTATCCCCGGCTGCAGAGTAGAGCACATTCTTCACCTCTGGTCCTGTCCTGACTGGCCCAAGGGCTACAGCATGAACAACCTCCTGTTTGATCTGTTCAAAGCCTTGTTTCTGTTCAGGGCCCCAGGGGAAATTTTCTGACAGACTAGGCAGTGTTCAATTGTTTAATCCTTTCTGTCTCTGCAGCAGCAATTCCAAAGGCCCACCGATGTTCTTTTGGGTCTTTGTAATACCCATTCCTGAGGTAGTCAATGGCCAGGATACACGGGGCATCTGGACCAGTCACGAGGGGGTGTTTCTGCCAGTCTTTCCCGGTCAAGCTCACTTCAGCTTCTGACACCGTCAGCTCTTGAGAACCCCCTGTCACCCCAGAAATGGAAATAGACTCTGGCCCCACACGTCCTGATGACATTAAGGTACATTGCGTGCCAGTGTCAACCAAAGCTCTGAATTCTTGTGGTTCTGATGTGCCAGGCCATCGGATTCACACAGTCCAGTAGACCCTATTGTCCCTTTCTGTTGCTGGAGGCAGGGCCTCTCTAATCTTGGTCATCATAGCTCCTCCTACCTCCCTGTGAATACATACGGGAGGTACCTTCTAGTGGGTCAGACATGTCATAGTCCTATCTGTTTTGCCTTAACACTTCTACACAGGAAAGTGGCACTGCATTCACCCTTGCTGACTTTCCTGTTGCATTTGCTTTCTCCTTCAGTTCCTGTACTCAGGCTGCTAGGACACAGGTAGGTTTCCTGTCCCATCGATTCATGTCTTCCCCATGCTCAAGTAGGAAGTACCACAAGTTGGTTCCTGGGGAGTAATACCTCCCCCCAGCTGGGAGGCATCTGTTTCTGACCTTGGGAGCTCTGGTTTGCACTGCTGCAACATGGAAGCTGTTTTCCTTATCTTCTCTTGAAGTTTTTTGTGGCTATCTTTCCTTTTGTTGGTAATCTCCTCTTTGAAATTCCAGAGATCCTCATCCAGCTTTTCCACAGAACTGACCTGGTTTTGGGATGGAGTGTGGATGGTGTCTTCATATGCCCTCAACTTCCTTGCCATAGCGCCCACTGTTTCTCATGCTTCACCCCATTGAAGCATGGCTAGGAAGTAGGCATATATCTGTGGTCTGAGTTGTGTGAGCTTCAGCCACATTTGGGACGTACACCTGACATTGTATGGGCTTCTGGAGTCTGGAGTTGGCTTGGACCAACTCAAGTGTGTGTGGGGGGGGAAGGGACAGATTGAATTTCATGAAGGTGAGGTGGTGCTCTGTTCCATACCCCAGCCCCTTGGAGCCTCCTTGGGCAGCCCCAGAGCAGCTGTCAGTCAAAAGCAACCTGGGAGCACTGCCCCATACCACACCCCTTGAAGCCCCTAACCCAGCCTCAAATTGGCTAGCACACCAGAAGTCCCACCTAGGGGGTGTGGCCACAAGGGGCCAGAGCAGATAAAAGCCAAAGCCATGCAGCCATTGTATGGTTGGACCCTACCATCTGGACATGTGGAAGCTGGACTTGCATGGGACTCTGGGTGGTAGCTATAATTCTCATTTTTTCTCTGTCTTTCTTTACTTCTCCTAATCTCCTTTCTTGATATTTTGGGTAACTTAAAGTTGGATGGGTTAGCATGTGCTAAGTCAATGCTTTGTGAAATGCTTTATTCTGGTTGAATGTTGCCCTTTAAACTTTTACCAAGTTCCCTTATTTTCTGAAGTTTGACAGTAAAAGTGTGTTATTTGACCTCCTGAGAAAACATGTGAAGCGTCTTCTCCCTTGTGCTCTCTCTCAAGGTATTAAAAGAACTGAAGGCCCTTTTAAAATATCTAGAGGGTGGATATTTTTGGTGCCTTGTATATTCTTAAAGTAAAACCCCTTCAATGAGCTCATAGCTCGGAGCCTGGAGTCTGACACTAGGCATTGACAAAACATGTTTGTTTTGCTCTAAATTTTTTTGGTTTACTGAGCTGTGGGGATACTCTCTGTTCTGTTTATGCTGAGGGGATGGTAATCTTGGCACCCAGTGGGTTCAAGAGCCATGGACAGTAACAGCTTAAATATTTTCCAGGTAATTTCTTCATGTGTCCATCAGTCAGACCCTTTACATATGCATAGTGTTTGCTCAGGGTTTGTCCAACACAGGCCATGTTTGTGCCATCTTAATAGTATACAAGGATATACATGGATGCATATGGCAGGATTTCCAAACATACTGTAGGGTGATAGACCAATTTAAGGCCATGATGGCCATCCTGATCGGTTACGGGAAACACCTCAGCACCTGGAGGGGGCATTCCCAGAAACCCATTGTCAGATGATAATGGGTTACACAAAAAGGGACAAAGAGACCCCGATGGCTTCCCAAAAGTCCTCAACAAAATGGGGAGACTTCCCAGCAACAGACTGATAGGATTAATGAAGGATGGAGTGTTATGGAAATAGCATGGCCTTTCTTCCCAACATCCTACAGGAACACAGGGAGCCAACCCTTAGGCCTATGTCATCTGTCTATCACCCCAAAAATTATTATTGACTATAGTCACTCAAATTGCCTAAGAAAAGAAAGTATAAAAAGAGATCGAACATGAGCAAAATGGGGGAGAAGTTCCATCATCTCTGTGGGGGTAACTAACGAGCTGCCCTGTCTCCTTCCACTCCTTTGGACACTGTAGGGGTGAGCAACCATTTACTCTGCTTTCTTTACCTCGACCTTGCCTTATACCTTATAGATTACTGTCTTTCAACTTTACCCCATAGATACCTTATTTACTAACTGTACTTTGCTTTATAGATACTAATTTTACCTTGCCCTACACCTTGTAACTTACCGGGTATATATCTTACTTTTTTGTTGTTGTCCTATATTGTACTTTATTGCCGACTCGTTGTTCGTGGTTTGCTTTAAGGTGTGCATTTCCTTATCTTAATGAGTTAAAATGTGTGTTAGTGGGAAGTGGCTATATTCTTTCTTTTTTGCTTTGTGTTAATGAGTGTGTTTAGATTTTGTTCTAGTCTTTGTAAATTGGTCTGTCATGGAGGGGGGTTGCTTGAGTTTTGTATTAAGGCTTAGGTAGTTGTGTTTTTGTAGAGCGCGCTTCTGGTTTTTGGGTTTTTTATTAGTTAAGTGCCATCGTGCAGTTAAACGTTATCACCAGCGACACAAACCCTGCAGTAGTTTGTCACATAATTTTTATTAATACAAGTATTTTGTGAGCTGCTAGAGTTAGTCCGGTTTGTTTCTGGTGCTGGCAGCCTCGTAACTTGTAGGAGAACTTAGCTGAGAAGGTTCTCCATTGCTATTAAGTGCCGTCCCCATATCAGGGTATCAAAAGTCCTGTCCATCATAGTGAATCTGTCTAGCAAAGGGTCTCTTTAGGTGAGGCACGGACAGATAGTTTTGGGCTTTAAAAGGCTTTGGTATTCTGGAGACACTGATAGCCAATAACAAATATATTAATACAGGTGGGACAAGAAATCTTTGCATTTCTGCCCCTTTTCATGTGACACATAGACACACAGAGTTACTGTGTGAAGTTCTTTGAGAAACTTGGGGATGAAAAGTATTGATTTGCTGTAAAATAGTATTACTTATCTAACGTGAAGAATGTGCACATATGCAAAATATAATTCCTTTCATATCTTCCCATCCTGCACAAAGAGCAGCAATACCTTAGTGCTGACATCTTTAATATGGTGTTTACCTAGGTACACATTTAAAAAAAAAAGGTTCTTTGTTCATAATATAATGGCCCATCTTCGCGAACGAAGATTTTGGGAAAGGTCTTTTACCTTTCCAGCCTGCGCAATGGATTTTTTAGGTGAGACACAGCCTGCGCTGAACTGAGCCCACCCTTTAATCCTAAGGTTCATCTGCCGGGGCCAAGCAAGCTTGGACAATGGCAGTGAGGTCCTCAGGACGTAGGTTTGTTTAGAGTGTCCTTCTCATAGATGGATGGCCACACAGGGCTAACGACCTCCATCAGGCCAGGAGACCGGGGAATCGAACCCGTGGTCACAGCAGTGAAAGTCCTGCATGCTAACCACTAGGCCACCAGGGGTCTCATAAAACTTTGCAAAACCTGTAAGATGATAATAAAAAAATTGTTTCTGAAATATTTCTTCACACACCCTGCCAAATATTCTTCAATACCCCTTATTATTATTATGTGTTCCTTTAGGCTTATTATAATCTTAGGATTCACCATTTTCTGAGCTAAAGGTGCATTTTGTCACTAAACCTATCTCTCTGATACAGTTCACATCTACCCAATGCTTTCTGTCATTCCAACAACAAAATGTTTGTGCTTTTCTGCTCTGCTTGCACTGAAATGCTGTTTTCCATGGCTGTTCTTGTCTGTACTGGAATGACAGAAAGATGAAAAGTAACTAAATTAGTAAATACAATCAAAAGATACAGAGGATCACATATTTTAACTGCTGCATAAAAAGAGTATGACATAATCTAATCAGAGTAGGCCAGATATTTAAACATTCAGCTATTCTCAATAAGTCTTGACTTGTCAGGGAAGGTCAGGCTCCCTAAAATCCCTAGTTAGCACCTTTGGGTACTTGGCAACATTACCAAGAAAATGCTTTGAGACTGAACTCCACTGAAAGAGGGTGGACATATTTATTCAAAACATTTCCAGAGAAGTGGTGTACCTTCCAAACCAGATTAATCATTTAAGGGTTCACTTTAGATTGGAAAAAAACATTGGTGGATTGTCTTCTCTGACTGAAGAAATCAAAACACATAGAAGTAATGAAAATAACTTCTGAGAGAAACGCTTTTTTCCCTTTTATTTGCTCAGGGTGTTCTTATTGACCTTCCTCAGTTAAATACATTTTGGTTACTTTTACCACTGTATTATGTTCATTCCTTTGCAACCATCTAACAACTAAATCCTACCACATCCACCTTGATACACAATACAGGTTCTTATGGCTTGGTATGTACACACAGTCAGGTCTGGGATATCCACACTCTTTCCTCTTCCCATTAAGGGTGGAGGGCATAAGAATATAACATGAAATGTAGGAATAAGATGTCAAATCAAAGGCTTATCTAGCCCATTATCTTATCTATAATAGCATTAATAGCAGACGCTTAGGAAAATAATTTAGATGTGAGCAATGAGGTAATAGAATAGCACCTTCCTCATGATATAACCTCCCTGTTCCACCATCCTACGAACTTTCCAAGCAGCAGCTTGTTTCTCAATGACTATATTTAATATTATCTGACCTCCACAATATGTTCTGGCAATGAGTTAATAGATTAACAATGCATTTTAGTACTAAGTATGTTGCCTAAAATTGGAGAAACAATTCTCTGGACAATTTTGAGTATAGAAAGGCAAAAAGCAGCTCTTTAATTGAGGCACCATAGTTGCACAAAACATATTGCACAGCCCAACAGTATAGGTCCTCACAATTTTTATAATACCATCTAATTACAATATCTGGACATTACCTCATGGGTTACACCAATCCCCAAAACTGTTCCTCCCATCAGACCCCCCTTGCCACACCTCCTGAATTTGAGTCAGTCGTCCCAAAATGACCACCCTTTCCTCCCAACCCTTGTCTTCCTCATTGTCTATGTCCTCCTTGAAATGGCTTCAAGGCTTCTGAGTAGTTTTGACTGGACATATCAAGTGGTGTGACCCTGTTATATCTTATTCTAAGTACATTTCTACAGATAAGGTGTTTTTTTCACCTTGCTAAAATCTTTGACAGCTGGAATTCTTGACAAGGAACATTAAACAACATTTTCAGAAATCTTGTACAAAGGTGTTTAGTGAGCTAAAAGTGCTATACTAAAAGAGCTATACTAAAATTTTATATATTATAGATTTTAAGGCATCAAGTACTTCATCATCAGATTTGCTTTAAACCTACTGCCTGACAATTTCATCCAATACCCTCTGATAGCTATTTTTTAACTGTGAAAACACAAATTATTATTTACTATGCACTTTCCCCATAAATCATTCATGATTTCATGGACATCAGCCACAACCCTCCATCCACTCTGGTCGTCTCATTTTGAAACCTAGCATATCCTCAAATGGAAGTCAGTTTGCACCATTTTACTTTTTGTACTATTCTCCTATACCTCTTCTGAGACTAATTTCAGATATAGACAATCCACAGACCTATACAATAACTAGGTTTGGGTTTTTTCCTAGTAATATCTGGTATTTTATTCACATTTTTTACTACTTTTGAACATGAAATGATATTGTCAATGATGCTTAACACTGATTTCAAGATCTTTTTCCTGAGTAGTACCTGATTTTTGTGCTTTTACTAGGCACACTTTTTCCACCTCCATATGCATATACTTGGAATTTATCAACAAATAAAGTGGTTCAGCTTGGCACATGACCCTTTGATTGTGGGGAGGAGACATAGCCAGAATACTTCTCAGTGACCAGCAGCTGAGCACAGCATTCCTCCTCGTCCTAGCTGACATGTTGCATAATTAGACGAAATGTAAACCCTATGGAGTTTTTCAAATATCAATGCATTCAAGCTGTTGTTGTTCCTGTTATAATGCTGTGGTGGGGAGGAAATGTCCAACAGGACCCAGAATTCTCCTTTCCATCCTGTTGTTGAAACAGCATCAAACAACTGGCTCTTTTTTTGGACAAGGACCAAAATCTGTGCCTGTCAGGACTGACAGCAGGTCTGTTAGCTCCTTGGGAGAAGATTTTGACTTGGGCAAGTTACGGGTGTATCCTTGAGATAGGAGAGGTATGTGCGCAGCCCTGGCGGAAAGAAGACAGCTGTGGAGTGCTTAGGTTTGATCCTGTGAGAACTCCAGTTTTGGCCTTGAGCTTTGCCAACAATATTACTAAGAAAGAATAGCTAATTAAAAAATACAATCACCTGCCTGCCTTCTGCTGCTTGCTAACATGGGATATAAAAAGACTCATGGGAAATAATAAAGGCACTGGTACTTTGCTCGGTACTGGACTGTTAGTGTTTTTTCTTTACTTTTGACCGCTGCAACAATAACATGTGCTGATTCTTTTGATTAAGTTTTTATGATTGCTGTTCATTAGGAACAATTTTCAAGGTCTCTTTGAGACCTGCAGTGAACTTCAGTAGAAGTCTGAGAAGATCTGCTCAGATTTTCTGTAGAAGATGTAGAAACTATGGAATCCCTTAGAGAACTACTCATTCATTTCATTAAAACAGGGGGTATCATCAGGCTTCTGAGGGAGTCTGTCTGCCTGACTTGAAGTCTAGGTGGAAGTTCTAAACTGCTCACTGGCCCCATAGACACTCTTCTTCTTTATGTAACCAGAACTGCTTCTTCCTCATGAGAGCATTAAGGTCATGCTTTCTGAGCATCATCCTTAGACAGAGCTATGAATGAGAAACCACTCATAAAAGATGACAAGATCACAATACATGTCATCTGAAGAAAATTAAATGAAGGTTAAAAGGGATCCAATATGAATCTCTGATATTTTCTAAGCATAAAAGCTGCAGAGCTATACAACATGGATATTTTCTTCCATTGCATCAACTCTTTCTTTCAGAGGGTGAATTTGACAGAATAATTCGAGCCTTCATTACCATCAGATTGGGTTATTCCCATGCGTTCTCAATGAACCCACATTTACATTGCATTTACATTGATCACTATACCCATCACAGGAAAACACTGACAAATAAAAACCATGGTGAGATTTCTGTCCTGTGGTATCAATATCTATCTGTAAAAGTTACCTGGGTTCCCACTACAGGTGAATAAAATCTAACATTATTATCAATAGCATTCAGGGGCAAATTCCTCTGACCACATTTAGGCATAGTTTCTCATGAGATGAATCACCCCCTCAATTTCATATTGTGCCCAGATAGTGACTAGATAATAGGAACCTAGAAACCTAACTCAGACACACATGCAACATAGACACCTTAAGGCAAGTGAGAGAAACTCCAGCCCTGGTCTCCAAACACAGTCTCAGCTCCTGGATAAACATGAGATTTTGGAGATCAACCCTTGATGGAAGAGCAGAATGTTCAAGCCTTCATTCCATGAAGATGTGACACAGGAAGGGGTAAGCAGAGAGATACTGAGATTCATCTCCTCCTGTCACCATGATGCACAGCAAGTCACTTGCAATCTCCAGCATTAAAAATATGCCAAAGTGAAATGACCATTCACATGGTGGATTTAATATGTGACTAAATACAGACAGATACAGACTGAAGGGCCAAGAACTCCCTTTAAAGAAGCCCTGATTTCCTAAAGTTGGCTATGGAAAGCTTTATTTAAACCACCAGCCAACAGTACTAATAGTTTAAAGTATTTGGACATATATGAGTATTTATAGGATTCTTGCAACAAGTGTAAGCTATTAGGTGATTTACACAACAAATGGAAGCAGCTAGATGTATATCTTCTCTGTTTATCCAATTTACTCACTGTTCCTTGAAATTTGTTAATAATAAAGTCCTATTCCTTTCTCTCTTCCCATGTGTCCCTTTACTACAAAATAATGAGATTTTAATACTTTAATTAATAACCCCTGGTAAGTAATTTATCATAACATTAATTGCATAAAGACAGGCTGTTTGGGACACCAATCTGATGTATGTATTCAGTATTGCAGGCACCTCTGTACTTTGGGAGTCATCTACTGGGAACGATTAATAATCACACCTTTGGCCTTTTCTCCTCAGAAAGACAACTTACGGGGGAGATACCTTCCTACATCTTTCTTCCTTCCTTCTTTCCTTCCTTCTTTTCCAGGTTGATTACAGTAGCATTTGAGAATTTTTAAGATTTTGAATATCCTCTGAATACCCTTGAACCCAACCTGGTCCTTTTGCTAGGAGCCAATGTGTTGCTGCATATGGTTCAGGTCTTGTTTAAGGTCTGACAATTAATTAAGAACATTGTTCAGAGATCTGCCCAAAGGCTGGATAGTTCTGAGTAGTGGGGTGTGTGGAACAGTATGGGCAAGTACCTAGGGCAGTGGGCACCTCCAATGTGTTGGAATCTCACCCCTGAACAAGTGCAGAATCCAGAAAAACTTGTGAAATATTTGAAAAAGGTGTCCTGTCAGCCTGGCAATCCCAGAGAGACACAAATCGCTGCAACATGCTGGGGCCTGGTCCAGGCCTAGTGAGCCCTGTTCAACACTACTCAGTACCCTCAAGGGGAAAAGAAGGTCTCTGAATCTGACAATAAGACGACAGGCCCTGTGGCTGCTCCAACCCCAGCAATAGACACTGTGGCTGCTCCAACACCGGTGACCAGACACTGCCACTGAACCAGAGAACCAACACATGCTGGTGTCAGTTGCCCCTGTACAGAAGCAGAAGAAATGCACACGAAAGTCACCTTGTAAAAGAGTTTTAGTAAAGGAGGACAAGAAGTCAAAGAAGGGGGAGAGGGTGAAAAGGGTGAAGAGGATGAAGCAGCAGGGCCATTGCAAGGGCCATATATTCAGTGCCATTGCAAAGGCCATCACGAGAGCCATCACAGGAACAGCAAGAAGAGATATAAGAGGTAACCACCACTCGATCTCTATCCCTGAGTGAGCTGCAGAAGATACAAAAAGATTTTAGCTGTCATCTCTGGCTCTCCGGTGCCTCACCTGGAGCACCAGTTCTGGCTGCATTCCTCCCATTGTGGGGTTCCATTTCCGACAGTTGAGGGTGGATAGGGAGGGGGAAACTCCAGCACCAGGGGTTTCTTCAGGTCCTGGATGCTGGAGGGGTTAGGTGCTCACCCCTCCCCCCACCCAAGCGGTCCCATGGCAGCCACAGACAGCACACGGGACTTGGAGAGGAGGCAAGAGAGAGAGTTTATTGTTGGGGGTGTTACATTTATAGGTCTTGGAGGATTCACAGATTAACCAATTACAGGTCTCAAGGGGTTTACAGGACACCCAATCGCAGGAAGGGGTTAACAACCAATAGGAAGGGGTTAACAAGGTCCAATGAGAAGACTTCTTGATATCTTCTCAGGACATTCCTGAGACAGAGATAACAACTATCGTGGGGGGTCTTGGGAAGAAGAAGGCATGAGTTAGCAAAGAGACTACAAAAAGCCATTTTGAAGCATGTTTAAACAACAGTTTCTCATATAATGCAGATTTACTGCCACAGTCATCCAGGTGAGCGTATTACTACTTGGTTGCTTCGATGCTGGGACAACAGGGCTAGCAGTTTGGAATTAGAGGGTAAGGAAGCCAAGCAGCTGGGATGACTTGCTGAGGAAGTGGGCATTGACAAAGCGATGGGGAAAAAAGACACAAGTCCTTAGACTCTGGAGGCAGCTCCTGTCAAGCGTGAGGGAAAGGTAAATATACTCAGGTATCTTCCCCAAGAATGCCAAGGCAGCGGAAAGGATTTAAAAAAGGTTTATTTTGGAGGCAAAGACATTAAAACTTACAAACCTCACAGCACTGCAGGGCAGCACTGGGCCTCAGAGGAAAGGGTAAATTCCCACACTCTTCCAAGGCTTTTTATCTGCTGTCTGCCCTCCCCTGCCCTCTCCGGGCCCCAGGGGGCCCTGTACATGTCTTCGAGTGTTATCTCTCCTGCATACCAGGGAGAGAGATAGCTTACTCACAGCTCTCCCTGCAACTTTCTCTGAAATGCAGAAGGGAAAGGGAAAAAAGGCTTCCTAAGCAAAAAACAAGTTCTAGCTTCCCGTTACAAATTCTTCCCAAAGCATACCTATTCCTACATACCTATTCCTACAGTATCCCTATAAGGAAGCTATTCCATGTCACCCAGGCAAATGGACTGCAATAGAGAAAGGTATCCAATACCTGAGGGAATTAGCTGTGCAAGAAATGATATATTATGACCCAGACAATGCTCAGTTTCCCACAGATCCAAAGTCCAATGCCTATGACCCATGTGGCGGAAGTTTATACAGAGCGCACCAACGGCTCATGCCAATCCCTTGGCAACATTAATTTGGAAAGATGATGCACCACCAACAGTGGATGAAGCAGTTTGTCAACTCCAGGTATATTCCCTCATCTTGGCTATGAAGAAACTCAGATAAACTCAGATAAACTGAGTTCCAGCAATTTAGAGAGGATATGTGCTACTCCCCACCTGTATGGGCCCATATCTCAGAAATTGACAGCAGGCATCCTGTTGCTCAAGAGAGAGGATACAGCAGGTACATACTGTGTGGTACCCTGTGGTTTTACCTTTGGGATCACCAAGAGGACATGAGGAAGTGAGATGGAAAACCTACCTTGACCCTAGAGGCACGTGTGCTGGAATTGCAGGGAAAAACAATCACAAATGGGGGTTCTAGGAAAGTTGCTGCTCCTGTCTCCAGTGGAAAGTTTCCCAGGCAGAATGGGAAGGGCTGATGTCTTGGTTTTAAGACAATGTTGCCAGGGAAATGGGACCTTAGATGGAATAGAGAACCCTCTTATACCAGACTTAATGCAAATTTAAAAAAAATATATTGAGACACGAGGAATGAAGTAGAAACAAAGTAACGTTTATGTAAAACCAAAAGGTAAAACCCCCCAAATAAACTACAAATACACAATAACAGAGAGAGAATATCACCCAGAAAAGTCTCTTTGTCCACTGCTGTGTTGCTGAACTGGTAACTGCCTTTTCCTTCAGTGCAGTTACAGCCATGGCCAGAAGGCGGCAGTGGG
The DNA here is from genome assembly GCF_003984885.1 of Neopelma chrysocephalum. NCBI lineage: Eukaryota > Metazoa > Chordata > Aves > Passeriformes > Pipridae > Neopelma > Neopelma chrysocephalum. Next base: position 947,130 of record NW_020925675.1, read on the forward strand.
GGGTGTATCAGGGGTTAATTACACTGATACTTTTGGTCTGTGTTTGGCCCAACCACCTGTAAAAGTTTTGTTCTTTCCCTGCCAAGTAATGAGAAACAAACACTGATAAACGGGAACTTCGTCCTTGAAAGGGAGAATCTTGTATAAATATATTTAATTGGTGTTCTATGATTGGCTAATCGCATTTCAAGGTCACTTGAAGGAGAGATTGAGGAGGAAGAGGATGAAGTAAACCCACCGACTCAATTAAGAAAGACCCCCCTGGGCGCAGTATGCAGGCATAGGGAAAGCCACGCATGCGCAGAAGAGATATTACTTGCATAACGGGGTGATACCTTAAGGTCTATCTGGTTTTTTGATTTTTCTAATTTTTATAAAGTTTTATAAGTAGTTATATAGTAGAAGTAGATTTAGAAGCAGCCGCATTTCATTCCCTTACCCTTAGCACAGAAACTACACACATTCCCCAACCCTATTACCCCCTTCTATGCTCCCCATATCAATTCTACCCCTGAATTCCAGTAGAAATGTTTAGTCTCTCTTTAAGATAGGCCTGTTCTGTTTGAAGAATCCTTCACATCAAGGACAACGTTGCCTTTTGGGTGGGGACGCCCGCCAATTTGTGAGCCTACTGATGCTCCGGGAATGCAGCTTCTGCTATGGGTAATTATGGGCATTCTGGGTCAGTAAGATAACTTTATAAGCAACAGCTGGGTGACTGGGGAAGTCATACTGAGGGCTTATTTCTCGCCTCCTTCCTCTCTTTTGAGTTTGTTCGTTTTGTTGGCCACCTCTTGGTAATAAATATTAGTTTTGTTGAGCTTTTAATGGTGTCATGGTTTCAGCTTCAGTATGCTATGAACTCTCCCTAATACAGGGGGGCTTTCTCGGTGGCGGCAGGCCCCCTTGCTGCAGCAGCAGTAATGGCGGCCACCATGCGATAGTGACAACAAAATGGCTGCTGCGGCCCCGGGCAGTGGCAGTGGGTGCAGGCGGGGTGCATGCCATCAAGCCATGCAGAGGCAGAATCCATTTGTATTTCTGGAGTGATGGGGGGATCCCAACAACTGACTGAATTGGAGGCTGAGATTAGCCTGACTGGGCATGAGTGGCAAAAGCACCCCATTGTGCCTGGCCCAGAGGCTCTGTGCATCCTTGGCATAGACTGTCTCAGGAGAGGGTATTTAAAGGACCCAAAAGGGTGTTGTTGGCAGGCTTTCGATATAGCTTCCCTGGAGACGGAGAAAATTAAACCTTGCCTGGTCTCTAAGATAACCCTTCTGTTGTGAGGTTGTTGAAGGTTGAAGAACAGCAAGTGCCAATTGCTACCACAACGGTGCACCAGCAGCAATATTGCACCGAGACTCTGTGATTCCTACCCATAAACTAATTCATCAACTGGAGAGCCAAGGACTGATCAGCAGGACCCGCTCACCCTTTAACAGCCCCCTATGGCCAGTGTGAATGTCTAAAGGAGAATGGAGGCTAACAATAGGCTATTGTGGCCTGAATGAAGTCACATGCCTCCAAGTATTGCTGTACCAGACATGCTGGAATTTCAATACAAACTGGAGTCAAAGGCAGCCCAGTAGTGTCACAACTGATATCGCTAATGCGTTTTTCTCAATCCTTTTGGCAGCAGAGTGCAGGCCACAGTTTGCTTTAACTTGAAGGGGCATCCACTATACCTGGAATCGACTGCCCCAGGGGTGAAAACACAGCCTGACCGTCTGCCATGGACTGATCCATGCACTGGAACAGGGGGAAGCTCCAGAACACCTGCAATATATTGATATCACTGTGTGAGGCAACATAGCAGAAGGCATTTTTGAGAAAGGGAAGAAAATAGTCCAAATACTTCTAAAAGCTGGTTTTGCCATAAAACAAAATAAAGGGATCTGCAGTTTTTAGGAATAAAATGGCAAGATGCATGTCATCAGATCCCAATGGATGTGATTAACAATATAACAGCTATGTTTTCACCAACTAGCAAGAAAGAAACACAAACTTTTTTAGGTGGTTTGGGATTTTGGAGAATGCACATTCCAAATTACAGTCTGATTGTCAGCCGTCTCTATCAAGTGACCCAGAAGAAGAATGATTTCAAATGGGGCCCTGAGCAACATCAAGCCTTTGAACAAATCAAGCAGGAGATAGTTCATGCTGTATCCCTTGGGCCAGTCCAAATAGGGCAAGATGTAAAAAATATGCTCTATATTGAAGCTGGGGAGAATGGCCCTACTTGGAGCCTCTGGCAGAAAGCACCAGGGGAGACTCGAGATCGACCCCTAGGTTTTTGGAGTCAAGGATACAGAGGATCTGAAGCTCCCTATACTCCAACTGTAAAAAGAGATAGTGACAGCTTATGAAGGGGTTAAAGCCACTTCAGAAATGCAGCTGCAGCACAGCTCCTCCTGGCACCCTGGTTACCTGTGCTGGGTTGGATGTTCAAAGGGACAGTCTCCTCTACACATCATGCAATTGATGCTACATAGAGTAAGTGGGTTGCACTGATCACACAATGAGCTTGGATAGGAAACCCCAGTCATCCAGAAATCTTAGAAGTGATCATAGACTGGCCAGAAGGCAAAGATTTTGGAATGTCACCAGAGGAGGAGGTAACACGTGCTGAAGAGGCCCCACTGTATAGTAAATTACCAGAATGTGTGAGGCAATATGCCTTGTTTACTGATGGATCCTGCTGTCTTGTGGGAAAGCATCAGAGATGGAAAGCGGCTGTATGGAGTCCTGTACAAGTCACAGAAATCGCTGAAGGAGAAGGTGAATCGAGTCAGTTTGCAGAGGTGAAAGCCATCCAGTTGGCTTTAGACATTGCTGAATGAGAAAAATGACCAATACTTTATAATGATTCATGGATGGTGGAAAATGCCCTGTGGAGGTGGTTGCAGCAATGGAAGCAGAATAACTGGCAGGGTAGGGGTAAACCCATCTGGTCTGCTGCACTGTGGCAAGATTTTGCTGCCCACGTGGAGAACCTGGTTGTGAAGGTACGTCACGTAGATGCTCATGTACCCAAGAGTCAAACCACTGAAGAACATCAGAACAACCATCAGGTGGATCAGGCTGCTAGGATTGAAGTGGCTCAGGTGGATTTGGATTGTCAACATAAGTGTGAATTATTTCTAGCTCAGTGGGCCCATGATACCTTGGGCCATCAAGGAAGAGATGCAACATTTAGGTGGGCTCATGATCAAGGGGTGGACTTAACCATGGACAGTACCGCACAGGTTACCTATGAATGTGAAACATACACTGCAATCAAGCAGGCCAAGCAGGTAAAGCCTCTTTGGTTTGGAGGATGGTGGATGAAATATAAGTATGGGAAGATCTGGCAGATTGACTATATCACACTCACCCAAACCCACGATGGCAAGCATCATGTGCTTACGATGGTGGAAGCAACCATCGGATGGCTGGAAACATCCCCTGTGCCCCATGCCACTGCCCAGAACACCATCCTAGGCCTTGAAAAGCAAGTCTTATGGTGACACAGTACTCCAGAAAGAATTGAATCAGGCAATGGAACTCATTTCTGAAACAACCTCATAGATACTCGGGCCAAAGAACATGGCACTGAGTGGGTATATCACATTCCCTATCATGCACCAGCCTCTGGAAAGATTGAATGATGCAATGGGCTGTTAAAACTACACTGAGAGCAATGGATGCTGGGACCTTCAAACACTGGGAAACACAAAGGCCACCTGGTTAGTCAACACTAGGGGATCTGCCAATGGAGCTGGCCCTGCCCAATCTTTTACATACTATAAAAGGAGATAGAGTTCCTGTAGTGCATATTAAAAACATACTGAGAAACACAGGCTGAGTTATTCCTACCTCAGGCAAAGGCAAACCCATTTGTGGGATTGCTTTTGCTCCAGAACCCGGGTGCACTTAGTGAGTAATGTGGGAGGATGGGGAAGACCAGTGTGTGCCTCGAGGGTATTTGATTTTGGGTGGGAATAGCCAATGAATTAAACTGTATGATGCTAATAACTATCCAACACTGTGCATTATCACTTCTATGGTGGCTACGCGTGCATCACCATACTGGGCACCTCACGATCTTAACCACAAGTGTTCTGGGGATATGAACCTGATTCCTCTCTGATTGTCGCACTAATGAAGAATGAACTTTGATAAAATTGAACAGGCACAGCAGTACAGGAGTCAGAACTAACTTCCATGTGCAACATGCAACAATACAACACCTCACACCGTCTCTCCTGCTTGAAAGACTGTTATCAGGGATGGAGGCCAAAGTCATGGACTAAATTAATTCAACTGACATTTTGTGGATATTTTATGGACATTTTGCAGAGGTGTTCCACAGACTAAGGGAATGATGTCTTTATGTATATCTATCAAAATAAAAAAATAGGGAAGATGATGGAGTATTGGGAAGTGTAAGACCTGGCATGATGTAAATGGTATGGAATAAGGGGTGGATACTGTCCTGGTTTTGGCTGGGATAGAGTTAATTTCTTTTCAGTAGCTGGTACAGTGCTGTGTTTTGGATTCAGTATGAGAATAATGTTGATAACACACTGATGTTTTGGCTATTGCTAATTAGTGTTTAGCCTAAGGCAAGGACTAAGGATCCCTAAAGATTGGGGTTCAGGGATGGTGTTTGGCATTGGTCAGTGAGTGGTGAGCAATTGTATTATGCATCACCTGTTTTTCTTGGGTTATCTCTCTTTGTGGTGGATTCACCTTAGCTGAATGCCAGGTGCCCACCCAGATGCTCTATCCCTCCCCTTCCCAGCCAGACAGGGGAGAGAGTAAGGTGGGAAAAGAAAACAACACAAATTGTGGGTTGCGATAAGGCAGTTTATGCAAAAAAAGAAAGCACAAACAGCATGCGTGCGCACAAAGCAGAAGCTAGCAGTTAATCTCTACTTCCCATAAGCAGCGATGGCTGGCCACTTCTCTGAGAAGCAGGGCTCCAGTACATGTAACGGTTGTCAGCAGACAGCCATCAGAGACAGTGAGTGCCTCCGGTCCTGCTCCTTGCCGCAGCTTTTATATCTGGGTTGATGTCATATGGTCTGGAATATCCCCTTGGTCAGTGTGGGTCAGCTGGCCTACTTGTGTCACCTCCCAGGATCTTGCCCTCAATTGAATGTTACAGTGCTGTGCTCAGTAGTAGCCAAAACATGGGTGTGTTATCAACACTCCTCTAGCTACCAATGCAGAGCTACTATGGGGAAATAAATTCTGGCTCAGCCAGACCCACTACACTCTTCTTTCCTTTTTACTATTATTATTATAATATTTTACCTTATTTCAATTATTAAACTGTTCTTATCTCAACCTACAAGTTTTACTTTTGATTCTCCCCCCCCCCCCCCCCCCCCCCCCCCCCC
>NW_020925675.1:952616-1034582 GCF_003984885.1 Neopelma chrysocephalum
CCCCCCCCCCCCCCCCCCCCCCCGTTTCACCAGGGTGGGGTGGAGGGGTGATGAACGAGCATCTGGGTGGTGCTTAGTTGCCAACTGGGCTTAAATCATGACACCACCTCAGCCACATTCTGCGTTTTCTGTAAGGACTTCTTATTTATTTCCTCGGGAATTAGTTCAGTCTCTAACAGATTCATTTCTTTAACATTTGCAGGCTATCAAGCATTTTTAGTAAGATATCTATCTTGGTTGCAAAGTTCAAATTTGGCTATTCAGAAGACATTTCTCTGAGTCAGTTCTTGAGTCAACCCATAAGTAAATCTTGCCTAAACTTCAACAAGGTTCAAGATGTATAGGTTGGAATATATCTGATCAAATTTAGGCACTGAAAATGGAATTAACCACTTAATTTCATGCATCTACCTTTACCATGTGTCAAAGACTGAAATAGTTAATGACTTAAACATTGCTAAGATCACCAAAAGACTTTTGTCAAACTGCAAAGAAACAGCTGCACAACCAGCAAAGCCTACCCCTCCCTGAATATGCCTACTGGGAAAGGACCTTCAGATGAGATAAGTGGGTGCCATTGTCCAACTATCCCAGGTGCTGAAGGGCATGCATACCTGAAGCTACAAACTGGATTGCCAGATAAGGAAAGAGGCAAATCCTGCTAAGTGAGATAATACTTCTTATCATGCCAATGTCCTCCCTTACATGATGGCTCTGCTGTGAAGACGCCTCTGGGGAGCATCAAAGACTCCTGACATGTCCCGTGAGGTGGTGAATAAGGCACTAACCCCGCTGGTGACATGATCAAGTGCCAGGGCAGAATTAAGGTTTATTTCAAAACACTTTGGTTTAAATACAGCACTTAAACATGTCACATGATCTTCCAACCAATCACAATCAAGTATTGATTGAGCATACGTGAGAACCCGGAAAACTACAACTCCCATAATTCCTTGCCACATCTCCCCCTTCTCTAAATAATTAACAAGTTGTAAAACAATACATCTTTTAAACATCCTTAATGTAACCAATTTTATCTTAACTGTTTATAAAAACCAGGGCCTATTGTCACAAGGCCTTTATTGAACTGTTTACAACTTTATTGGTTTGTGCAATATTCAAGCAACCTTAAATTACCCACGGTTTGTAAATGTGTCGAACCTTTTATCTGAGGGTGATTTTGTGTGATTGGGTAAAGGCATCATCTTTATTTGAAAGGGAAATGTGTTGCTGTTGTGTTTGAGGTAGTGTTGTTGAATGAGTGTTTAAGATGTCTTTGTTATAAAGTGTATTTGCATTCACACACACATACATCTCCACTCAACTTTCTCATTCACATTCCGGTGGCCACCGTTTCATTATCTCCTCACATATGCATTCTTAAACCCTTTATTGTGTTTGAATCATGGAGTTTTGGTTTTGTATTGGTTACTGTTTGTGTGTTTCTTTTGGTTCTGTTGTATCGTTCCTGTTTTGAAGAAGTGTTAATGTAGATTTACACATATAGGGACCAGATCCATATCTCTTTCCCCCCCTTTTTTGTGTTTTTATAGCATGTTTCTTAATGTGTGGTGTGTTCCTTTTACTATTGTTGGTTATGTTTCTTCAGATCCAATTTTTTCACTCATTTTTTCTAGTGATTGTTTCTGTTGTGGGGGAGGGCTAATATAAGGCCTGACACATTTAGAAGGGATCCATTGTAATTTGGTATCCTTGGATACACAGGCATATATTCTCCCTCAAGTTATGAGATCTACTGGTCCTGACCATTGCCTAGATATTAGATTTTTAATCATAACTGGTGCTTTGGAAGATGAAAGTATTTCAGTTTTATGTTGGTATTCATACCTGCTATGGTCTGTATCATCACAGTTTAATAAATTTAGAACATATGATGTTTTCTATAAGTGTTCCTGGGGGTTATATACAGATTCCCATCTTTTTTGCCTTTGAAGCATTTTTTTTTTGTGTGTGGTGTGCTTTTTCTACAATTGCTTGTTCTGTGGGTGAGTGCGGTATGTCTGTGGAATGGAACATGTTCTGATTTGTGAGATGTGTTTTAGCTTTTGTTGAATAATATACAGGATTATTGTTTGTGTTTATGGGTTTTGGAATTTTTGAAATTGCAAAACAATTAAATTAGTATTTGGTAGTATCTTTTGCCTTTTTCTAGTGTGTGTTGTATTATTCTATTTGGAATGTGTGTGAATGGATGTGTCTTATGTAAGAGTTAGATTTTGTGTGATTAACAAGGAATTATGTGGTGTGTATTTTTCTAGGTAAATGAGGGTTAGTGAAATCTCGAAAGAAGGAGGCTTCAAGATGTGAAAGTAACTCTGTAGCATAGCATGAATCAATTATAACATTCATAGGTTAATTACAAAACAATTTAAATGTCTTGCGTATATGAGTAAGTTGTAAAACTTATATAGAGTCCCGGTCCACGGTTTGTACCTTATTGTTCTATTGTCTTCTTTTGTTTGTCCAGATGTAGATGGTCTTAGTGTTCCATTTACTTATTTCTTGTAGTCGTTCTTTATCTTTAAAAACAATCTTGGCAAACATGTTAATAACAGTTCAGTCCATTTCAGATGAAAAGTGGGCAGGAACAGATGTGAGGAATAGGTGAGTCTGTAGTTTTTGAAGCAATAGCGGTGAGTTACTCTATGTTATAGTGTCTTTTGCTTTTTGGCTGAAGGTTTAAAGGATGATCTTTTGTTGTGTAGTTTTCTTTGTATTGGAGATTCCATTGTTGGTCCTGTTTTTTCTGGAACGTTTTACAGTCCTCATTTCTTAATAATATTAGTTAGAGCAACTGTAACCAGGTTTAATTCAGTCTCTCAGGTAGTTGTGACTTCCAAGCAGCTATTTTGCACTCTTGTTGACATTATGTATGTTGTTTTGTGATAGCAAAATGTTTTGAGAATGTTTGAATGTAACAAATATGGGGATGTTTAAGATTTTATACTTATTATTTGAATAACATTGTTATGATAATTGCATGTATGTGGATGTATTTGAGAATCTAATAACTTCTAATAACTTTTATTTTTAATAATTCAAATAGAGCCACTGGGAAATTAATGAAAAAATAGGGAAAAAAATTTTAAAGCTGTAGTGTTCTGGTTTTGTGGAGATAAACTTAAATGTTCTTGGTTAAAATGACACCAATTTACATAGTGAAAGGCAATAGCAAAAGCTTTTAGGCAACAAAGAGAATTTTTCTCTCTCTTTACAGTATAAACAGAAGGCTTTAAATCTTCTTTTTCATCTTGAGTCCAGCAATTGATTGGTAATCAGCATGCAATCCATGCTGAAACAATCTGTGGGTAAATTTATTTAATTCAAATTTAGTTCCCTAGTAAATTGCTTATATTGCTTTATTTTTTATAATATGTGTAGCAATTTTTGTTTGCTGACTGATAAAAGGTTTATCTTGCATTCTTGAGCATGGCTAGAAAAATATGAAATTGCTAAACTTTATAAAGGTTTTGTATCAGTCAGTTTTATATTTAAAAAATATGAATTAATGAATATATTGGGCTTTAAAATGGTGAGATGTTAAGTTTTATTACATGTGTAAATGTTATTAAACTATTTTTTACCCTTTATTTCTATCGTTAAGAAAACAATTTACAGTACTTCTAAGAAAACTGATTTGAAAACAAAAAAAACTACAAATGTTACAAGAAAAATTTATATCTTCTTGAAAATGTAAAATGCAGTGGTATGAATGAATAGTTAATAAAGTTTTAGTGCGCTGTGTTTTGCTTTCTTTTTCCCATATTATGCAAGAAGGGAGATTCTGAGTGAGAGATGAGAGGGGCTTGTTTGCCATTTTTCTCACCAAGAGGCAAATCACTTGTTTGTTTAGCTAAAATAGTAGGAAAGATTTATAGGAACAGGAATAGTGGTAGAAAATGACAAAATCTAATTCCACCCAGTTGTTAAGCAGTAAACGATTGTTATTATGTTTGAGGGGCAACACATTATTTCTTTTTTTGCAAAGGCAATTATGCAAGAAGTGTTTTTTACCCTTTTCTTTAACTAAAAAGTAAGTTATAAAATCTCGGTTTTCAAAAATTTCATTCTTTTCCAACTCTGAGATAGGGGCAAAAAGAATGAAAATCCATCTTTCTCTAGGTTTGAGAGATTGATAGATTAGTGAAAGGGTTTTTGTACATAGCGAGGCTGTGTTTATATGGTTTTTTTTTTTTTTTTTTTTTTTTTTTTTTTTTAGTAGTGTATGTGGGGACCCCTGGTGGCCTAGTGGTTAGCGTGCAGGACTCTCACCTCTGCGACCCAGGTTCGAATCCAGCCAGTCCCCCGGGCAGATGGAGTCCGTTAGCCCTGTGAGGCCATCCATCTATGAGAAGGTCACTCTAAACAAACCTACGTCCTGAGGACCTCACTGCCATTGTCCAAGCTTGCTTGGCCCCGGCAGATGAACCTTAGGATTAAAGGGTGGGCTCAGTTCAGCGCAGGCTGTGTCTCACCTAAAAAATCCATTGCGCAGGCTGGAAAGGTAAAAGACCTTTCCCCAAATCTTCGTTCGCGAAGATGGGCCATTATATATTATTATTATAGTAGTGTATGTAAATGCATTACCTCTGTTTTAAAAAGGCCATATATTTTGGCAGGTGGGTTCACAGGCAGACACAGTCTGAGGCTGTGAAAAACCGGTTAGAAATCCTCTCAAACTAGGTCAAAATTAATCCTTATCTGAAGTAATCTTAAGCACTGGTAAAATGGCCATAATGTGACACACTGAGAGCACTGAACCATCAAAACAGACCATGCAGTCAAAAGACATTATCTTAACAGTCCCTCCAGACCTTTTTACACTGCTTTTCTTCCCCCCAAACACAAGCAAAATGTCATCAGGCCAGTATCAGCCAAGCATAAACTGGGAGCGTGCAAAAGACAGGGCATGATTTAAACCATCAGCAGTGCAAACAGGCACCACAATTTACATTAACTTTGTACATTCTGTTGCTGTACGTATACAAACATGTGACAGTGCGCTCAGGAGTCCTGTCACTTTGCTGCATTCCAGGCTACGAATAGGAAATCAAGTGGGTTAGTCATGTAGTCAATCTACCCGTGTTGATTTGCATAGAAGATGTAATGTCTTTGTCAAATACAAACATGTAAATCTGCCTCTGACTTCTGAATTTTCAGATAACACATGTAACATTGTATTGGGGAAGCAAGTCTAAATCTCAACAGAATGGTTATTAAAATCCATACTGTTTCAACTTAATTTATTTACTACTGCTACACTGTACCTGGTGTCCCTCCTGAAGCTTGTGAGCTGTATCTAGTGTGTTTACATATTGGGCAGAGCTGTTCTTATTTTTCTGTAAATACTCATTGGTAAATATTAAAGGTACAAAAATCCCTAGGGCTATTTTTTCTAAGTAGGCTCTTTTTTAAAGTAAATTTATAAAGGAACAGACATCAGCTTTGGCTTTTAATTAAATGACCATATATCCCTTGTGTGTAGCCTGTAAAGTTCAGGCAGAGCTGCTGTCTGTTGATATGTGTAAAATTTGTCATCTTGCCTTGTGAACAAATTGAATATTGAATTCTTAAATATTAATGACCAATTTCTTTTGTTCATTCTCTTTTTTTTTTTTTTCAAATAAAGGATGAGCAAATCTGCTCATCTTACAGAAAAGTAAGGAAAAACCTTTGATTTTTCTACTGCTTTCTGTCTGGGAGTGACTGATGTAACTTTAGAGTCAAAGTTTCAGGAAGAAATTCCATTTCTTTTATAGCACTTTGTTCTTAGTCACTTTTATATGATCCTCTATGTTTCTGGGTGTGTCAGGAGGGCAGATCTTGCTTTGTACAGGAAATACAACCTGGAGGTTTTGTTAATCTTGCTGGACTGGAGGTTGGAATGAGCTTTATTTCAGCTAAATCTCACCGCGAAGGGTCAGTGGACTGCTTGTTCTTGATCCAGGGAGTAGTATGTTCTGTAATGTTACTATGGTTACATCTTAAATTAGAAGCTGCAATGTTAGGGTTTGAAATGCTGCCACCTATTAAGACTACAAGGAGTAAGTGATGTGAAGATGAACAGGCTGTGTTGGGAACATGGCAGAGTGACCGTGGCTGGTGGACGCTGGACTGCTCAGCGAGCCCTGCAAAGCTGGAACCAGACTCAAGCAGTAAGAGAAGATGGTGATTTACAATAACCTGTCCACGTGGCAACTGTGGACTGAGCAAAATGCACTTAGGCAAAACAAAGGTGTGTAAGTTTGGAATATTTTCTTCAAAAAAACTTTGAAAACTCTCTACATGTCTTTTTTAGAGGGTGTCATCAGAATCTTGTCTAACTGATTTTATAATAAACTCTTAGATGGAGCCATTAATTAAAGTTCCATCTTGACAACATTAGGACAGGTTTGAGAAATTCCTGCTGAGTAGTCGCAATAGTCAAGTGTGTACTGCTTGGTAACCTTCTGCCTGGTGGCCACTAGGCCCATGAGAGTTAAAATAAATACTTATACCATAGCTGACCTATCAGTGTTCCCATGTGGACCGTGCTTTCTGGATACTCCATGAGTATTTTGAAAAGTTTATTCCATTTTTTCATAGTAAAATGAAGTATTATTTCAACTGTAATGCATTGAAAACCTTTCAAGTGACAGTTCAGAATGATTAACAGCAACATTTTCAAGGTTGGTTATTTTTGCTTTAAAGCTTTATTTTTACCTTCTGGAAATGTGTGAATGCAGAGTGTCATAAATGCTTAGTTTTAATTTTTTGTGTTAAGAACTATTATGTATATGGCCAGTGGCCGTTCCTCTCTTTGCTTCAAAAAGAATACTTCTCCAATAAGTTCAGTTGAAGTGGAAACGGAGTTGTAAAATACTTTTAATTTGCTTGGCTACTTTGTGATCCCAACATATATCTTAGCTATCACAAGCACGTTTGTAACTGAATCAAACCCAGCAATCTAGGACTGACCACAAGTGTCAGTATTGCCTGCCTTATTTTCTTTATTAGGTTTTCACTACTGTTTAGCTGGTTGTGAAGCCCAGCTTTACACTTGCTTACACATTGTTTTTACCAATGGTCAAGATTTTGCAATCTATTCTAATCACATCCAAACCATAAACTTAGTGATTTTATTAATCTTTGAGTGTCATAAATTTAGAACCTAAATGCAGCAATGTAGATCAATCTATAGAACTAGAAAAGGTTCCCAGGTATTCTGAAAAATTTATGCTAATGAGGAGTTGATAATTGTTATGTATCATTCAGTAAGGAATATAAACACATCCCCTGACTTTGCAAAGTTGTGAGAGAGGAAAAAGTCCAAGTGATGTTTTCAAGTCAGGAGGGTGCTTCTTAGGAAACATTTCAAGGGGATGTTTTATAATTCTAAAGCTTGTATTTTTTTCATAAGTAAACTGATGTTCTAGGTCTCCATCTGGAATTCAGTCCATTCTTCTATCACAGCTTCCTTTGAGGAACACAGGTTTGGATCGTTTCAAAAATCACTCAAAAATTCACAATCCGAAGTGGCTTTGGTCTGCTTTGGTTCAGTTCTGGTTTTATGTGTTACGCAAATTTTGTATATTGGACTACTGTCCAGACAGATTTCTTTCTTCAAGACTGTGTTGTTTGCTTTATCATATCTTCTTCTCTATTCTGATTTTTCATATCTTCCCCCAGGCTTTGCATGCAATTATTGCTGCTCTCAAGTGCTAAATGCAGATTTTAGTTTTCCAGGGCACGGACAACATAATTTCATTTGTATTGTGCAGGATTTTTGGTTGTGCAGTTCTCCCCCTGACAAACTGACAACCCAGTGCCAGCAGTAATATTTTCTGCCTGTCACAAGTGTTGCTTTTGCATTCTGAGAAGAGCAGGGACTTTATGAAGCTTTGATTCAGCACAGCAGGGGAGAGAGGAGGCCAACCAGCAGAAGCACCAAACGTTCATAGGCAGTTTAAACGACTGCTCTGGGAAGTAGGCTTGTGTTTTTGCCCTTGCTTTATGGCCTGTCTCATCCACATGCCTCCACTGTATGATCAAGTTACCCCTAACAGCCACCTTCACATTCTCAACATGAGAATTAGAAAATAAATTCTTACAGAAAGTGAGACTCTTGGGGAAGAACTGGTACTACGTATCAAATCTCAAAGCAGGAAGATGGCATCCTGTGGGAGTTAATAGGCTACCAGCTCTTATGCCTCGGAAGGAAATTGTGTTGCTCCAGCTGCTTCCACCTGTCCATCCCTTCTCTCTGCCTAATTTCTTCCTGCAGCAAGCACGGGAAGACCCTTCTCCCTTAGGCTGGTCTTCAGGCTCTTAAGGTATCCAGCACTTCTTTCCCAATGATTTGACGAGACTTGGCCCATCAGATTCATCACCAGGATGCAAACATCCTGCCCTGTACTCTTCCAGGGACTGCTGGATGAGCTACATAGGTAGATTTATTTATTTATTTATTTATTTATTTATTTTTCTCTTTTATGTGAGACCAATTAAGAGATCAGCAGCTCCAACTGTTCATCTCGCTAAATTTTTTTTTTTTTTTTTTTTTTTTTCCCCGTGTGTCTGGTTTGTACGTGAACATGGAGGCATTTTGTCAGCCTCGGAAGTTCTTGGTATTGAAATTGGTGATGCAGTTGTTTAGTGAATGTTAAATAATGTAGAATTGAAGAGCTGGACTTTCAGAGCTGTCAGAAATTCCTGTGACTTGGGGTTGAGACCTGTACTGACTCCTTCATTTACAGCTAATTCTGGGGGACCTGAAGGGTTTACAGCAGAAATAACAAAGATTTAGCAAGTGGCTTAAATGCCTGAATCCTTTTCTTCAACCACGGATGCTTAAACTAGGAAAAACAACAAAATCTGTGGAAAAAAATCCTTTCTCCAGTGATTCAAGAGGTCCTATCTCTGTAATAAATTTAAGCAATATTTGTTCATAGCCAACAGAAAACCTGGATCATAAAATGGAAAATAAATCCCATTTTAAGAGCAATTCCCTGCTGCCCTTTCCTAGATGTGTTGGAGGAATGAAATAACTCCAAACACTGTGCATGCCACCCAGTCTGGTAGAACTGCTTCAGCTTGGCCAGCCAGGGACATGTACTTGGTTTTACCTAATATTCCATGTTCACATTTCCCTCAATTTGATGCAGTTTCCAGTCAGTGTATATTAATGAAAAGCTGATTTCAGTATGAAGAGTTACATCTTGTAATGTATGTAATATCACTGAACTGATTTCTGGTTAAATCTGTTTTGTGGCAAAAACTGTTTGGAAGTTGGTCTTTGTTTGGATATGCTTCTGATCAGTTACCATACAAAATGACTTTGCACTCCTCTTGTTACCAGTCTGTCCTGCAGACTTTCCACTTTTGAAATTCACATTAACCTTAAATGATGGCATTCCTTTAGTGACTTTCAAGGAAAAGGAAGCTCTGCTGTGGAAATCATGCTTTTTGTCTGAATAACTGTGTTCATAATTCCTTCGGTAATCTGTGTAAGACTCTAGATTAAATTTCGTAAGCCTGAGGATTTTTTCCACATAAATTACTAATGTAGAGTCAGAGTCACCAGGATTCCTACTCCTCAAATACGTGATTTAGAGGAAATCCTTAGAGCTTGGTTTGTATTATGTTAAATGACAGAGAATATTGGTTGGAACTAGAGAACTTTTATTCTTTTCTGCTATCTCAAACTATATTTAAAACCTAAATTCCAGGGGTTTTATTTTCTGTAATGTAGTGGCTTCTAACAGAAGAAATCAGAGGCAGCTCTCTTGCATCTTGTCCACCTTAAGACATAATATTAAGAATCACTAAATCACTAATGCATCCTGTAGGGAGGTGTGTGTATAAGAGAAAAATACCGGATATATTTAATGTAATAATGCTGTATACATAAAATTTGACCTAAAATTAAAGATTATATTTTTCTGTTATGTATATAATTTTGTAACTCTTATTCAGCATCTGAAAGCTTTCTATCACTAATCCGTTGTACTAAAGTAAATTTATAGGGAGCATCTGTCATCAAAAAAAAAACCCCGCCTCTTAAAAACATGCAGTAACCTGTTATCCTCTTAAAAACCCCACAAATCTCATGGCCTTGGATGATGGGTTGCATATTGCAGATTCTTTTAAGTCTTCTCTTGAGGATTTGTGTAACTAAGCGTTTGGATTTCTGCAAATGTTTTTTCTGTAAGTTTTGGTTAATGCACGCTTGTGCTTTATTGAGGTGCAAGTATTATGGTTTACATTGCAGGAGAAAAGACTGAACTGTTGGAGAGATCAAATCTGCCCTTTGCCTGTTTGGTTGGTTTGTTTTTTTCCTCTTCACACCCTTGGATCTCCATGTTACTCTTTGTCTTGGTGTTACTTATTTTGCCAGATATGAAATGCCCTTCTATTGCATTTCTAGGTAAGCAGGCAAAACAATAAAATAGAATAAAAATTCCTTCTTAATTCAATGAGGCCTGGATACAATACAGAAGAAAGGGAATCCCTTCATGTGAGAATCTAGGTCACCTCATAAGGAAAAGAATTCCCTACTGTGAAAAGTCTTCTATTTTTGCCATTTTCTTTGTTTTTCTTTTTTCTTTTTTTTTTTCTTTTCTTTCTTAAACAATGTACCAGTGTCTGTACTTTTATGCTGGGTTTGCCTGATGACAAGAGGAGGGTTTTTGCTGTTACATGTAATTAAATGTCACTTATCTGAGGTGCACTGCGGGAAGGGAAGGGGCAAGGAGATGTGTCAGTAATGTGGGAAATGCTGGATGCAGCGGGGGAAAGCTAGAGCAGGTCTCTTGAATCTCTGTTCTTCTCTCTCTAGCAGGTTGGTTGGGACCAATGCCAGATTAAAATTGGATCTGTGTATTCACATGATAATGCCCACAATCTAATAAGCCTTGTGGAATGTCAACCATTAGGGAATGGATGCATCAGCCGGCTCGGAATGGTCTGGTGGAGTCAGTTTGGTCCCGTGTGGCTGCAGCTAATAAGCTCTGATGACACTGTGTAGAATTGCTTGTTCTTGAAACAATGCTGAGGCAGACATGAGATGCTTGCAAGGGTTATAAATAGCAGCTCCATGCTGTGTGGCAGGGCTGTGGCTGAAGTCCCGCTGGCCTGGGAAGGAAGAGAGCTGCGGTTCTGTGAAGATGCCGCGAGCGAAGGAAATCGCAAAATCTGAGGCACCTCTGCCATCTCGACTGGAAAGTGCTACCTGGAAATATCTGATCCCAGCTGATTGAGATCTGATGGCAGTAATGAGTTGGGTTTTTTTTTAGAACAGCTTTCGTAGTGGTAGTGCCTTCAGATGTGTTTCTTCAAACTAGGCACTAGTCAGTACAAAAATGTCTGTTGGAGGAGATAAGGATTTTTGCTCTTCCTTCGGAATAGGCATATATTAATTCCCCCAAGAATATGCCAGTGTAGAAGCCGGGAAATAAGGAAGAAATATGTAGTCTGGCATTAACTCTTGAATAATTGTTTTTTCCAACATTTTCAAAATATCTTTTTAGAAGGACAGGAATAAATAGAAAAGTGTGAGGTCTCTGGTCTGTGTACTTATTATCAGTCCATTGAGCTACACATAAAATTACTATGCTGGCCTTTCTCAAAAGGTGATGCTACTGTTTTATTTTGGTGTTTTTCTCATAAAAGTCGAGCATGACCCGATTAAGACAAGGGAGTTATTGGGTGAGTCTCTATGAAATTGAATCTGTTTGTGACTGGTAAAGCCTTCCTAAGCACGTACAGAAAGTTCCAGGGTGTCATAACAGAGGGATCTTGTTACACTTTGTGTTGAGGGTTTTTTTGTCTCATTGAAATCTTGGCATTGAAAGCCTAAGTCTGTTCCAAAACATTGTCTGCTCTTAGTGGTTTACTCATTTTTATTTCCTGCCACTTAAGTGCTCAGTTTTCCAGTGAGGGGATTTTACTTTGCAACAGATTGCTGTAGAAAAAAAATCTTGTTTATTTTTTATCAGTGACATTAAAATTTTCAAAGGCAAAACAGTACTGGGCCAGATGTGAGGGCTGAAGGAGAGCTGAGGAGGTCTTGCTGCTTCCAGCAGATTTCCCTCAGATAAACTGTGAAATCCACAGGATCATTATGGATGACTGATAGTTGCTAACGTGTGAGTAGCAGAAATAATAGTTGCAGTGAACCTCACCTGTGTCTGTGCTGACTGGCACAGTCTGTCATCTTGGGCAGTTATTCACAGTGGGAGGTTCTTAGAGATGGATTAGTGTGCGTATGTGTGTGCAGAAAGAGTGGGAGGGCACAGCCTTTTCAAAACTTTCAGAACCTGTTTTAAGATACGTTTTGAGTCTACTCATTTAGTCTGGTTGTTGTTTTGCAGCAATGGATGAAAACTGTATAAAACTCATAGCCTAACAGGAAGATCCTAAAATTTCTGAAGTTTTTGTATTTCCCTTATCCTTGAATAGGATGGCCCCAGACTCTGAGACATTGTCAGTTGACCTTCATTTAAGAGGACTGCATTGCTGCAC
Organism: Neopelma chrysocephalum; assembly: GCF_003984885.1. Taxonomy (NCBI): domain Eukaryota; kingdom Metazoa; phylum Chordata; class Aves; order Passeriformes; family Pipridae; genus Neopelma; species Neopelma chrysocephalum. The sequence continues at coordinate 965,139 of NW_020925675.1, forward strand.
CCCCAAAAACACAGCTGTGCCCAGGCCATTTCAAAGAACAGTCATATGATAAACCAGATCTCATAATGCAATGATAGAAGCTTGGAGATAGTCTATCTAGTATATGGATTGTGTATAAAATGAAAAAATAAAAGTTGAATGCTGTCATCTTAGTGCTTTGAGAAGGGCTTAATTTAATCTTCTCTACTAAAGGGAGAAGAATAATGGGGAATTTTAGATGTAATGCCAAAGGAAGCTGAAAGTAGAGGCAGAAGGCCAAATGGAAAAATTCCTCTTGTGTGATACAGCCAGAATCCTTTCTGTATTTTAACTCAATGCATGATTTGTTGCCACTACAGTTAGTTTTTGATGTAGGCATGTAACATCACCAGCTTTTATATTCTACAGCAGGGTAGCATGAATGACAGGTTTCTTCAGGATACCAACGCAGAAGCAGTTTGCATGATCTGTTTGGTATTTAGTATTGTAGCAATAATACACAAATTCTGTTGTATGCATGCTAGTACTAAAGACTTTGGAGGCAATTCTTTAAACATACATATTTGTCAAGAAGCACACAAGTAGAAAGCATCATTGCTGTTATGAAAATACAATATGTATTCTACTGTTGTTTGTCCTCAATATATGAATCTATGATGTGTGACTAAAATGCTTTTGTACCCCAGGTGACTTTGTTATGTGATGATTAATATTGTGATTCTGTTGCTTGATCCCCATATGTGATTTCTTTTTGAAGTAAACAGCCCTGTCCAAAGGCAGTATTACCTTTACCAAAGAGCCAGGCATTTAGAACATGCTGAAATGAAGACAACTAAAAGTTTAACAGTATGTTGTCAATTTGCTCTTTGGGTACAAACCAGAAAGTTTTAATTTGTTTTAGTGTTTGGTGGATTATTAGGGTTCTTTTTAATCTTGGAATCTGCTGGATAAGTATAAAGACTTAATCTAGGAAATACAGAATTTTGGGCTCAGGTTAGCGTGCAGGACTTTCACTGCTGCGACCACGGGTTCAAATCCCAGTCTCCTGGCCTGATGGAGGTCGTTAGCCCTGTGTGGCCATCCATCTACGAGAAGGACACTCTAAACAAACCTACGTCCTGAGGACCTCACTGCCATTGTCCAAGCTTGCTTGGCCCCGGCAGATGAACCTTAGGATTAAAGGGTGGGCTCAGTTCAGCGCAGGCTGTGTCTCACCTAAAAAAATCCATTGCGCAGGCTGGAAAGGTAAAAGACCTTTCCCCAAATCTTCGTTCGCGAAGATGGGCCGTTACAGTTACAGTTACAGTAATTTGTCAATTAATAAAGTTGTCCTTTTGTGACTTAGAAAGTTAAATATGGTAGCTGACAGTTGTATGTCTGCTGTGTTTTGCAATGTTACCTTTAGATTGTTGATTGTGTCAGTAAGTGGATTGTGTTGTTCCAGCTGAAATTCTCGCAGCATAAAACTAACAACTGCTATCATTAGTAACGTAGCCAATATATATATTGTCCATTTTAACATCAGTAGCTTTGACTTCACTGATGGTCTTGGCTTGGGCAGGCATATGTTTTGTGCGCTTTCCCAGTCTGTATTCTCCTCTTCGAGCTGAAGTAGTAGCTGTAGCCATGTCTGCTTTTCTTCCTCCTCTGCAGGATCCAAAACTGCTTGTCTTTTTTCTGGTTCTCTCGTCTCGCTGAGTTCGGTTTGCCACAGCTCGGCTAAGATTTCTAGGGAGTCAATTTCTCTTCTTCCTCCTCCATCAGGCCGTCTTCGGTGTAGAAGCTGTTCTGAGGCTGGCGAGGGCTGTGGGTTGGTTTCTTAGTAGGAGTGCCACGGTGGTGCTTTAACGGTTGTGCATTTGTTGTGTGTTGGTTGAACTGGTGGTGACGGAAGAGGCACTTTCACTTCTGCTTCACGGCCGGAGTAAGCTGGTTGTGTCCATGTTGCTGCGTGGTCGTTCTGCAGCGGTCTCATGGCCGCTGCGCAGCTAAAGGGAGTTAGTGGACCCCCCGACCCCCGTAATAGAAGTCTGTCTGTTGCCCCCCCGTCGAGGCCCCCGCAGCTGCCGCTGCTGCTGGTGCCCTAGCCCCGGGCCCCGCCCGCCCGGTTGCGTCCCCGCACTCACTCCGCGGTGGTCTTATGGCCGCCGCATAGCTAAAGGGAGCTAGTAGATCTTCTTGACCCCCGCAATAGCAGTTTGCCTGTTGCCCCCCGGCTGCAGCCCCCACAACGCCGGCGCTGGCGGTCTGTACCCCTGCCAGCGCTCCGCTCTGCCGCGGTGCAGCCGCCGCCCGGTCCGGGACCGCCCGTGAGCAGCCTGGCCACCGTTCCAGGCCCCCCCGCCACCGCTCCGCCCGGGGAGGAGGGTGCCACCGCAAGCGGCATGGCGGTTGCCGCAGCAGCGGCCGCCGGCATGAAGGTAGCAGCCCCCCATGCCGCCACCGCCCCGGCTCCAGGCCGTCCCGGCGCCGCCGCAAAGCCGGTAGCTCCGGGTGCCAGCAGCGCAGGAGCAGCCACCGACGGGGCGGCGGGACTGCCGGCACACGCCACAGCTGAAACCCCGGCCGCCGCCACGGCGACCGGGGCGGGCAGTACGGCCGTGGGTGGCTCCGCCATGGATCCAGCCATTGGCAGCGGGGCCGCCATTCCGGCAGCCCCGCGCCGAGAGGCACGGGGTTCCACGGCAGCCCCGGTCGGCAACGGAGCCCCCGCTGTAGGGACCGGGCTCGGCGCGGCGGGAGGCCACGTGGCCGCGCGCGTGTGGGGGGCACCGCCCGCGGCGAGCGCCGCGCCCGACCCCGAACACGCGCCAATGGCGGCAGCTGGGGGGAGGGGGCAGAAAGGAGCACATGGTTCCAGGGTGAACCCAACGCCATGCGCTTTCAGGCTACCCGCCGCCGCCACACCGACCCCGTTCTGAGTTTCTCCTCCCCCCCATCTCTCCCCACCGACGTGCACACTTTCTACTCTATTGTTTTCGTACCACGTGGTGGGGGGGGTGTTGGGGCTAGAGCGGAGCTGGGGGCAAAAGGGTCCGTTGTCCCGGCTGTTCTTGCTTCTTTGTAATGTAAGTTCAAAGCAGTCATAACCTCTTTCCATGCTGCTAAGTTCTTAATAGCTTCTATATCACATTCACTTGTTTTTTCAATTAACCTGCTTCCTATTTTTCTCCAAGATAACACTTGGTGAATTCCAATTAGAGCTGGTTCATTTATGGAAATCCAATACAATAAGTCCCAAAGTCTATTTTTTTTCTTTATTTCTGTTCTGTTCTTTTAAAAAATGGATGATAGCTGCAGCTGTCTTTTTAATTTCTGGAGAAAACCTCCCCTTATGGGAATACATCCCTCCCATTTCGCCAGTTTTTGGTTACCTCTGTGTACTGAAGCTCTGTTGTCGTTTCTTCGTCCTTTTTTCTTCCTTTTTGTCCCTTTTTGCAGAGGTAATCCAGCGTGCTGTATTCTTCCTTTTTTTCCTTTTTGATTCTGGCTAAATGGACACCTCCGGACAGGCTCCCCAGAGCTTAATGCTCTTGGTTCCCAGTAACCTGCTGAAGTCCCTGATGGACAGCCATTTGAGGTGGTGAATAAGGCACGAACCCCACCGGTAATACGATCAAGCTCCAGGGCAGAATTAAGGTTTATTACAAAACACTTTGGTTTAAATACAGCGCTTAAACATGTCACATGATCTTCCAACCAATCACAATCAAGTATTGATTGAGCATGCATGAGAACCTGGAAAACTACAACTCCCATAATTCCTTGCCACAGTCTCGTGGCATCATCCATTGTAAAACTCCACGCCCCAGGGGAGGTACTAGGTGTTCCCACAGATCAAGACTATCCCTTCAATCAATAGACATCGAAGCTGCAACTACCAAGTTTCATCGCTGGATCTAGTGGGTGGTGACTATATATATCTTTCCACTTTTATCCTTTCTTTCTCTTCCTTTCCTTATACATTTCCTTAAGTGTTATTTTTATGCTTTAATATCGCTGTATTACTGTAGATGATAACCAAAACGGCAACATACCTGTTTGCCTTTGAAAAAAAATTGTTCTAAAATAAACCCTACATATATATATTTAAAAACACCGATTATTCAGTGTCGTTTCACTCTAATCCACCCCAAGGGATTTATTAACAAGAACCTGGGTTACCCTCGCCTCTTGGGGCAGGTCATAACACCATGGTGTCACTTTCTTCTCGGTGGAGATCTAACCAGTATAGGTTTAGGCAGTTCATAATAAGGGAGACCTTATTGTGGCCTGTTAGTACTTAAAGGGGGCCTATAAGAAAGATGGGGACAAACTTTTTATCAGGGCCTGTTGCGATTGGACAAGGGTAATGGTTTAAACTAAAATGGATTCACTTTATATTAGTTATAAGGAAGAAGTTTTTTTAATGATGAGCGTGGTAAAACACTGGCACAGGTTGCCCAGAGAGGTGGTAGATGCCCCATCCCTGGAAACATTCCAAGTCAAGTTGGATGGGGCTCTGAGCAACAGGATGTTCCTGTTCATGGCAGTGGGATTGGAGTAGATTGCCTTTAAAGGTCCCTTCCAACCCAAACCATTAAATGATTCTATGATTTGACAAGACATCTACTTCACAGAATCATCAAGGTTGGAAGAGACCTTCAAGATCATCTAGTCCAACCATCAACCTAGCAACACCATAATCACCCCTAAATCATATCCCCAAGTGCCACACCCTCTTGAACACTTCCAGAGTTGGTGACTCCATCACTTCCCTGGGCAACTTATTCCAATGCCTAACCACCCTTTCAGTGAATTTTTTTTCTAATATCTAATCACAACCTCCCCTGGTAAAACCTAAGGCCATTTCCTCTTGTCCTTTCACTTGAGACATGGCAGAGGAACCCACCCCTACCTCGCTACAGCCTCCTTTCAGGTAGTTGTAGAGAGCAATTAGGTCCCCTCTGAGCCACCTCTTCTCCAGACTAAACAACTCCAGTTCCCTCAGCTGCTTCTCATAAGACATATTTTCTAGACCCTTCACCAGCTTTGTTGCCCTTCTCTGGCCATGCTCCAGCACCTCAATGTCCTTTTTGAAGTGAAGGGCCCAAAACTGAACATAGTACTCTGGGTGCAGCCTCACCAGCACCGAGTACAGTGGGACAATCACTTTCCGGGTTCTGCTGGCTATTCTTGATAGAGGCTGTTGCTTAAAAGGCTGCGGAGGAAAAGACTCCAGGCCAATTTAGTGTATAAGATAAGATAAAGAGAGCAAGTCCTTTAATCTCAGGCTTAAGGCCTAGGGGAATACATACCACACGCGCCGGCCCAGACAGTGGCTCTATGATTTTATAATAAGGTCCATCCAATCCCAGATCTGTCCACCCCCCGGTTCTGCCCCATTCTGCCCCCCGACACGCCCCTTTGGGAATTGGGTCTGGGGGCATTTGGGACCCCTTCTTCCTCATCTTCATCTTCTTCACAGCACGTACAGTCCTTGGAGTTCCTCCAAAGTTCTGGGCTTGAAGGTTGCTGTGTCTGTGTGATATCTTCTGGTCCAGGCCTTAAGGTGTTTTTCTACAATTGTACCTTGAAAAGAAGACTAAACATGCTAACGGAATTTTAGAGGGATTGATATGAAATGGGGTAGTAGGGTTGGATATGTGTAAACATTATGCTACAGAGTAAGGGATATAATACAGCTACATTAAAATCTACATTCACTACACATCTACTTCTAAAATCTACAAAAGTTTAAAAAATCCAGGAAAAAGCTCTGAGGCATCAGGCCAAGATGCCATTGACCTTCTTGGCCACCTGGGCACACTGCTGGCTCATTGTCCTGGTTACAGAGAAAAGGGGGTGGAGCTTTTAGCACTGTTTATTCTATACCACCCATGTCATCACTGGGGGTGTGGTTTCGGCAGGAAAAGCCGGGCACTGGAAACCAAAAGTTGGCCATCTTGCCTCAGTTGCCAGAGTGGAGAGGACTCTCCCCTTAAACCCTGCAAACTTGGTGCCTTCTGCTGCCTGCCGGCTTCCTCCTCCACCCCGTTTTTCATTTACTACTGAGTTGTGGTGCTGAAATGGACAGCTCCGAGGTACAGCTGAGCCAGTGGGGGCCAAATGGGATGGGGTCAGCACTCCAGCAGACGTTTTTCCCACACACAATGGCGGAGAGTTGGAGGTGGCAGCTCAAACAACTGCAGAGAACTGAGCTCAGCCAGCGGCTACATGCCCCCTAATTTGGACAAACTAGCTTCCAGGGTTTGTTTGTCCCTGCTTTCCGTTGTTTTCGGGCTGGGAGGGGGGAAGAACATTAAGCCGCAGGAGCTCTCCTTGCCATATCGCCTTTGTTTCCCGAATACCACATGACCCAGCTGTGGGAACAGTCGCCATATTGGCTTTGTCTGGAGATCATGCTGGGTGCTGTCTTCAGGAAGCATTTTTTTGTTCCCAGTGGTGAATGCCCTTTTGTGGGTAGGGCACCCTCTTTTTGTATACTTTTTGCTATTGATACTGCTGTTGCTATTGTGATTTTAGTAAATTGTTATTTCAACTCCTAATGTCTCCTTATTGTCCCTACATTATCGGAAGGGGCAGGGGAAAGGGAGTGGCTTATTTGGAGTTTAGTTCCCTGCTGGTTGTTAAAACCAGCACACTCATGTTCAGCCAGCTGTCAACCTTATGAGAAAAATCTCATGTATTGAATTTAGAAAGACGGCAAAAGTTTGCAAAACAAAAGGAATAAAACGAAAAGGAAAAATTACAACACGTGTTGGGTGTCCTAGGCACGCAGGATTCCCAGGAACACGCCCTTCAATTCAAAAGTCCCACTTTATAAACATTCTTAAGGTTCAACCCCGTTTACGTCATAGAAGAGGCGTTCCCCTCTTTCTGGTTGGCTGTGTCGTGCTGGGAGGTGGAGTGTCCAGCAGCATGGCAGCTTCCAGGACCAGCCATGTGGTATAAGGGGTTTCCTTACCAATATTCATTTACAGTTCCCTATTCCCGTTGGCATGTTTCCCTGACACCGGTTCCAGGCTGAATTCGGCGTCTTACAACTCCGCGATACACCTTATAGGTTAGTAAAGAAAAACTCTTATGTTAGTGATTTGTTTAATTCATTTGCTTGTAATAAAACCAATTCTTTATTTCTCACAACCAGCACCCCCAGGTCCCTTTTTGCTGAGCAGCTCTCAAGCCACTCTTCCCCAGGCCTGTAGTGCTGCATGCAGTTGTTGTGACCCAAGTGCAGGACTCGGCACCTCACCTTATTGAACCTCATGCCCATTGATCCAGCCTGTCCAGATCCCTCTGCAGAGCCTTCTTATGCTCAAGCAGATCAACACTCCCAGACAACTTTGTGTCATCTGCAAACTTACTGAGGATGCACTCAATCCCCTCATCTAGATCATCAATAAAGATGTTAAACAGAACTGGCCCCAATACTGAGTCTTTGGGGAACCCCACTAGTGACTGGCCACCAACTGGATTTAGTTCCATTCACCACCACTCTCTGGACTTGGCCATCCAGCCAGTTTTTCACCCAGCAAAGAGTACACCCATCCATACCATGGGAAGCCAGTTTCTCCAGGAGAATGCTGTGGGAGATGGTGTCAAATGCTTTACTGAAGTCTAGATAGACAACATCCACAGCCTTTTCCTCATCTACTACACGGATCACCTGGTCATAGGAGATCAGGTTGGTCAAGCAGGACCCATGTTGGCTGGGCCTGATCCCCTGGTTGTCCTGTACGTGCCATGTGATGGCACTCAGGATGATCTGCTCCGTGACCTTCCCTGGTACTGAGGTCAGGCCGACCAGCCTGTGGTTCCCCAGATCATCCTTCCAACCCTTCTTGTAGATGGGTGTTACATTTGCTAATTTCCATTCACCTAGGACTTCTCCTCTTAAGCAGGACTGCTGGTAAATGATTGCAAGTGGCTTGGCAGAACTCACTCTCGCTTTAGGGTGAGTTGAATCATGGCCTTTATTCTGCTGACTATAAAGTGAACTAAAGGTGATTGACTAGTTGTGCTGGCTTTGGCTGGGGTAGAGTTAATTTTCTTCACAGTGGCTGGTATGGGGCTGTGTTTTGGATTTGTGCTGAACATAGGGTTGATAACATAGAGATGGTTTTGTTATTGCTGAGCAGGGCTTACACAGAGCCAAAGCCTTTTCTGCTTTTCATACTGCCACGCTGGCAAAGAAGTTGGGGGTACACGAGAAGTTGGGAGGAGACACAGCCGGTACAGGTGACCCCAACTAACCAAAGGGATATTCCATACCATATGACATCATGCTCAGTATATAAAGTGGGAGGAAAAAGGAGGAAGGGTGGGATGTTTGGAGCAATGGCGTTTGTCTTCCCAAGTAATTGTTACACATGACAGGGACCCACTCTCCTGGAGATGGCTGAACACCTGCCTGCCCATGGGAAGCAGTGAATTAATTCCTCGTTTTGCTTTGCTTGTGTGCACAGCCTTTGCTTTTTGCATTAAACTGTTTGTATCGCAACCCATGAGTTTTCTAGCTTTTACCCTTCTGATTCTCTCCCAGATCCCACTGGTGGAGGAGTGAGCGAGTGGCTACGTGGGGCTTGGTTGCTGGCTGGGGTTAAACCACGACACTAGTGAAGTGATAAAGACACCTGCCTTGTGGATACCCTCATTTAGTCAGATGGATGCTTTACAGGTATCAGCCCCCTACAGCTGGTGGAGACAAAGAGCTTTAAAATGAAGTTCATCAAATCCTAAAGAAGACATTTAAAGTAGGTCTGATGCGTCAGGCTTTAAAATGTTTCTCTTGATTGACTTTTCAGTCAGATGAGCTTGAAGAAACTAGTTCAATTTCAACTTAGATGTCTAAAGCTGAAAGAATTTTTTTTTTCAGAGGGAGCAGTGCTAGGGTAGCTCGTCAGTGTCTTGCACTGAAGGCAACATGGATCTGCCTGTCAGAGCCAGCGCTGGTCTCCTGCTCATTGCTAAGGCAGTCTTAGCACTGGCACCTAACAGACTTCAGTTATACTGAGTGTTGCTAGATTCAAACTCAGGAATGATGTGCAAATTAAGGTATTTCAAGAGAAAAAGTCCTAGTGATTTTTTGTGGGTGGAGAGGTTTAGGAACACATGCAAACGATCAATGTGATCAGGCAAAATGTCCGGTTTATTAGAAGAAAAGACATCTTTTATACTGCTTATGGCACTCAGACATGTGATTCTTCTCCACGCTAGATTGGATACATAAGGAAAACATACTTTGTTGTCCGGTGTTAATTGGAGAATAGCGGGTGTCCATAAGAGATGAGAAAAGTTGTTTACCTGCCAAAAACTCCTCCTTGACCTTGGCATAAGGCCTCTTTTGTTCTAACTGCAAAGGTTGACGCCATATTAGCTACGCAGTATTTTTCACTGTCTGCACCCAGACATGCCAAGGCAAGACTCACAGAAATGCAATAGAAATTGTTCACACACAATCTCTATACAGCGACAATTTTTCAATTACCTCAGTAGACATTTGGACTATCTGATCTGATTAGGTCTTCCTTTGAGCTGAAGATTTGACTTCCAGAGGTTCTTTCCAAACTACATTATCCTGAGATTCCAGTCTATCACTGATTGTATGCACTTGATAATTTTGCCTTTTCTAAAATACATCTTCTAGAAAGGATTATGGCTGATGACACATACTTTTTCATTGACTTTATTAATTAGGTTAAGGAACTCAAAAATACCCCTTTTTTCCTCCTTTGGAGTATGAAAGACAGCTTGCTAAAGCACAAATTATTACTTTTTAAGTTGAAAAGTGATGTTTGTTTTCTTGCATCTCTGTGACTAAATATGTGTCTATATATCTGAAATGTTATATACAGCAATTTACAGGGCAATAATACTTTGCGATTGCTCATTTTCAGTTCAAGATAACTTTGCCCATACTCATGACTGCAAACAAGATGCAGCAGTAAATTACTTAGACCAGTTGAACAACCTGGTTAAACATGAAAAATATCCACTGCCTTTGCAATAACTCCTTCAACACCCAGGGAACTTCTTGTTTTGTTCAGAACATCCCCCAAAATTTCAGTAATACCAACCAGATCAGAGTCACAGTCAGTATAAGAGCACATATCACTCTCCCTCTCATACAATTGTCAGTATTATTCGCATAAGGAAAATTCAGTCTTCACTTATAGAAATCTCACAATTGCATACAGAGTATGTGGGGGACACTCCCAGTTTTGTTACCAGCTACATATCATTTCACTTGCTGTTTACACAAGTGGGTTTGAGGTCATGCATCCACAGAATTTGCAATATGTATCCACAACTTCTCTGCTCTGCAAGACTAGTGAACACATCTGAAAAAGACATAGGACTCAAGTTTTTCCTTTGTCACATACATATCATGTACAGAAGCAAATGGGAGCCTGTTCACAAGCTCTCATCTTTCTTGTGCTATGACAAGGATCTGGGAGTGACCTCCAGCCAATTGCACATAATAGATCTTCTCAACTATAACCTTTTGTGGCTGCATGATAAGGAGCAGATTACTGCACCAGTTCTGATGGTTAGATATATATGAGTGCAGCACAAATAGTCCAAGTTTTTCACCTCTAAATTCCAACACTGGGAAAAATTTGCATCAGGGTTTCATGCCTTTGCTTTCCTCATTCATTTTTTAAAACATAATAAGGAGAAAGGGGAAATTAAATTACTATTTCTCAACCTTTGAAAAAGTTGCATGACATTTTCAAGCTTTGTTACATAGGAGGTTGAAAAAACAGATAGCTTAAGGTCTATTTCTGGTCTTAAAATCTGTTTTTTTCTTGTTCTGTCAGAACTGTAAATGAAAATTGGATTCATTCTCACATTTTCTTGACTATTCAATTAACACAGAATCTACTTTTTTCTACATAGAATGCTAAATCTCTTACATTTGTCTATTATTCTTTTTTACCACTACAATATTAAATAATAATAATACTGTTGTACCTGCTAGAACTACTATGCAGTTGAGATATGCTACAAAAGCAGCCAGGCCCAAGACCTTTATTTTCCTTAAGTCCCCATATTTCTTATATATCCACTTGCAGTTTTTGACATCACAAATCTGAAGTCTGCAAATTCTCTTGTCACAGCCCTTAAAAAAATAACTTGATACTAGAGCTCAGAAAAGAGGAGAAGTAGGGCCAGAGAGTGGCAGGAACACTGACCTTGGGGAAAAAATATCAGTTTGATTGAAAACAGGCTTGAAAATTGTCCAGGGACAGCACCCCCTCCCCTTTTTTTTTTTCTTCTTGGTGTGTGTGATAATATAGGTTGAGTACAAAAGAGAAAAGTAAAAAAGAAAAAGCCCTTTTCCCTTCCCATGAAGTGAGCTCCTGACTTTGTTGCACACTTGACAGCCAACCATCTATGCTCGATGGGGCTTGTCATCACCAAACCTCCGGATTAGCTGGAAACACATCTCTCTGTTTTGAGTGAATCCAGATTGATTCCTCCACACTTGAAAAGGCTGTATTTCACTTCCTGGCACCACTGGACAGGCTGCAAATGATAACCACGGTAATTTGAGAGCAAGTTTCTGGATATTAAGCATGCCAGGGAGGTGGTGTCAGATATGGTGGGAGAGGGGGAGTGCAAGGGGCAAGGAGAACAGGGGAGAGACCAAAAGGGCTTGGAACAGAATATGACTGAGGGGAGACCTCATAGCAATCTCCAGCTTCCTCATGAGGGGAAGCGGAGGGGCAGGCACCAGTCTCTTCTCTCTGGTGACCAGTGATAGGACCTGACAGAATGTCATGAAACTGTGTCAGGGGAGGTTTAGGTTGGATATTAGAAGAAGGTTCTTCACCCAGAGAGTGGTTGGGCACTGGAACAGGCTCCCCATGGAAGTGGTCATGGCACCAAGCCTGATAGAGCTCAAGAAGGATTTGGACAACACTTTCAGGCACATGGTGTGATTCTTGGGGCTGTCCTGTGCAGGGTCAGGAGTTGGACTTGATGACCCTTGTGGGTCCCTTCCAACTCAGGATATTCTATGACGGTAGGACTGCAATGTGCTGCAGAGTGAACGCTAAATTTAAGGTCACAGTATTATTACAACATGTTTACTGCACTAACAAGAAGCACATCTTTATTTTAATTCCTTTTGGGCTTAGGGAAATGCAACAGGTTTTTGAGGGAGTGACCTTCATCTGCCTCAACGGGACTGTCTACAGCAGTAGAGTCTGTTTAGATTCTTCCCATTACCTAAATGAACAGAGGAAAAGCCTCCTTTGTATCTCCTGGTCTCTGCAGCAAGTGGTGAGCAAGCCTCCCTGCTCCCTCTGTGCATCCGGCCGTAGGAAATCATGCTCCATCTTGTGGCATTTTTAAATTTGATTATGATTATTACAGGTTCAGAACACATTGGCAGTGGCTGGCCTTTCTCCTCTAATTACCGTGCAAGCACACTGTTCCACAGAATAAAGAGCACTTTGTTAGGCAGATCCTCCAGCCTTCCCCTGCTGCTGACCATGAGGCCAGGGAAGCTCCTCTGTTTCTTATTGTCATTTACCTTGATGGTCCACACCCAATATTTGTCCAGGCTCCATAAAGACTGAAAGCACTCCCCAAACCCATAGTTCTCTGTGGAGGACAGTGGTGGTTAGTTAACCCATTTGTATCCCACCTTCCCTTTTTCTTATTTAAAGAAAAATAGTAGGAAACAGACTGGAAGCCAAAAGTCCATCAAGAAGGGAAATAAAAGTTTATCTCAGGGAGGGATAATTGATAATTAAAAGAAGCTTTTAGCTCACAGATGAGACTCTTGTTTTATTTTCTTCCCTCCCATGAACAAAGTCTATTTTAAGGAGAAGGAGGGATGAAAGGTTACTGAATGACTCCAAGAGTTATCAGTGTCTACACTAGTGACCTGCATCACCGAGCTCAACTGCAGACGAGAGATAGCTCCGTAAACCCCTCTCCCAGCTGTTTCCCCATACTATCAATGGCTAAACCCCAGCCCTTTCCCCCTCACCATCCCAGAGAAGCTGCTTTCAGGAGGATTTTTAACCTCTTCTTTCAAGATAGCATCACATCTGCAGTGCGAGACAAAAACCAAAATCACACAGACCCACTTGAACATTTACAGAATGACCTCAGAGATTCCTGAAAGATTGCTATTACCATATTTCACAGCACTTCACATCACCGTGACCTAGAAGCTCAGATATTCACCTTTGACCCAGGCATGATAAGAGACATAGAGAGCATTCCTCTGATAGCTAAGGTGGAAGAGTTACAATGGTACAATGAGAGCAAAAGGAGGGGTGACCCCACTGTGATTTAGGATTTGTAAGCTCCTTATGATGAGAAGAATTCACAATGAAAGTCGTTTTATCATCAGGAGCTAAATCTTCCTGGCAATGCCAGCTTTGTGCAGCAGTGGAATGGGCTTCCTCAAGAATAAACCTAGCAGGATGTTGCCGCAGGCAGAATAGGAGCTTCAGACAAAGTTTATTAGAGAAGCCCTCCCATTGAGTCATGAGGTGCACAAAGGAACCCCTTGCTTTCTAAACTCCTTCTCAGAGAGGAGCCTCAGTGCGACTGGATCCAATCTTAGCCCCAGACTTTGTTAATGGTTTATGTCTAAAGGATTATACAGGTGTAATTGAACCTCTATACAACTTTGTCCTGCAGGATTAAGGGTGGCAAACCAAATATATTTATATAAAAATAAATTATTTATTATGATAATGATTAGACTAAAAGATCTTAATCAGAATTATTTGATACACAGTATAGGTAGCTATAACTACTAGTATAGTGCACTATTTCTGAAGCAATATTGAGGGAATTGTATTAAAGCAATTGTATTAAAGCTAACAAAAACAATTATTAAGTAGAGATTGATGTTACTCACCCATACAAACGACCGTGGGCAAATCTCTTTCACTCAACCTCAAGAAGTAACCTTGAGGGGCATGCCCACTCATACACTCCAAGAAGGGATATGTTAGAAGACCCTGCCATCAAAATTTGGGACTGGACTTCTATAATATAAAGTGATTGACTGTCAATCAGATGTTTCTGGGCCAGCTGTGTCAACTCAGCAACTTTAGATAAGTTATTAGTAGTATCACTTGTTTGTTCCTTTATCCAGGTACTTTACCAGGTCTACCTCATCTTCATCTCGCTATCAGGATGTTTGACTTTTGATATCGAGCCCCTCAAGATTTGAGCCCCTCAAGATTTGAATCAAGCTTTGCAATTTTTTTAGTTGTTAATCAGTAGCTATAGCTGGATAGTTATGATTAAGCAATTGCGATGTGAACGTTTTATGCTTGGCTAATCTTTTGTTTTAAGGAAAAGACAAGACAATCCCAAGATGAATGGGCTGTCTGGATGAGAGCCACCAGGAGGGAAGTCAGCAGGACTGAGCAGTAACTGAGGAAAAGGTAATTCCAGCAGTGGGTGATTGTGACCACCGACTCATTGACCACCTCCTCAAAATGGGCCCCAGACTCAAATGGAGGGAAGAACTGCACATGTGGACTAATTAGCATGAGCAATGAGAGATATAACTAGCAAATAGGAGTTTGAGTACTAAGTAATGAAAAAGTTATGCAATCCATAACCAATGAATGCTGATGCCTTTATTTGTTAAAATGCATAAATGGTGTAAAGTTTTGATGATCGGGGAGCCAGCCTTTTGTGGGTTACCACCCAGCTCCCTACTTTGCTCAAACTAGAATCAAAAATAGAAATACCTCCCCTCAGTGTGTGAATTCGTTCTGTGCACGGGTTAAGGAACCTGCTAGGGACAACACTTTGGGGTTGATGAGTCAGGCTGGTTTCAGCATTATTCAACACCAAAAGCAGCATGACTGTTGTTCTCCATTCACCATTTATAGCTTTTCTAATAGGACATTGTTCGAGTTGGTTTACCTCCACTCCAGGCAGAGCATCCTGCTACAGATGTGTCCCCTTGTAATCCTGGTACTGGGAAGGAAAATCAATGGTTAACACAAGAGCTCTTAATTTACACTCCAGGCAAGGGGCAACAGCTGAAAGAAGATGATCTAGATGCTGAGTTGCCTTTAACTAAAAAATATGGTCTGCCCCTGTTCTAGTTAACTTACAGCAATGTTTTTGGTTGGGATTCTTGACCCTTGCCGGTCAGGTAGACACTGAAGCCTGATTTCAAATAATGGAAGGGATACCCATAAAAAGAGTAAACCAAGGGTAATTAATATGGTGCATCACACACATAGACGGATCGGTGGTGTGCTGTTGGGATCCAGCCCTCTATATACAAACAACCGCATTGTACCTACTCCTACCAACATGCAGAAAACAGTCCTTATCCCTATGAAGGACACAAACCCTTCAAAGACCTTGAGGAAACTCTATCTACCTTCTTAATATCCTTCACTGTGACCCTAGAAACTGGTGGGCAATTCAATTATCTGTGCCTCAACTTCCCACTCTACAGAAGTAATGTGATATTTTGTGTTTGAGATTTGAATCATGACTCTGGGGACAAGGGGAGAGCAGCAGGTGTTACACACCTTGACTCGAGCAAAGATTTTGACACAGTCTCTCAGAATATACTTATAGCCAAAATTCCAAGTTATAAAGTGAATAAACATTCTATGATGAGTGTGGAAAATTAGTTGGATTGCCAGGCTTTTAGGGTGGTGGTCAGCAGTACAAAGTCCAACCTGTGGCCAGCTGCCAGTGACATGCTGCAGGGATTGCTACTGGGAGCAATACTGTTCAAGCTCTTTAACAGCCTGGACAAGGGGATGGAGTGCCTTTTCACCATGTTTGTGTATGATACCAAGTTAGACTGAGAGGTTGATATGCTGGAAGGCAGTCCTTATTCAGAGGGATTTTAATGGCCTGAAGAATGGGCTGGCAGAAACTTCTCAAGTTGAGTCCAGTCTATGGGATAGGCTAACCCCATGCAACAAAAGAGGCTAGGGTAGATGACCCTCAGCAGTCCCTTCCAACCTGAATTATTCTGTGGTCCGATTCACAAGTGGACTTGCAACCAGTAAAAGAAGAACTCGAACAGGAGCAGACAATCTCTTCCCCTATCCACATTGTTAGTTCTCATTTTACCAATTCAGCTGCCTGAATGGCTTCTGCTCTTTCAGAACATACAATATGAGAATAATTATCCAGGTACCACATATCTACAAGTAATAACAATTAAAGGGGATAAAGGGCTTTGAGTCCCAGACAGGGCTTTCTATGTGAGCACAATGTATAGTGTGTTGTGAACCTCTGCATTTTATCAGGAAACAAATTGTATCTGTACAGTGATTATTTTTAACTGATGGGTAGCAATACATATTGCACTGGAATTTAACCATACCGTACATGTAACTACATCCGTGACAATTTCCTGTCATGAGCGTAAGCCTTACTGCCTTCAAAACACAGCATGCAACACTGGGTGACATGAATGGTTGCAGCTGGTAGGCTGACACCTGAGTTTTCTGTGGTTTATGCAACAAGCCTGTCTTGAGAAAGTACATATTAAATATTTCTGGGTTCAGCACCTTCACCAGCTCAATGCCTGAAGCCTCATTCCTGAATCTCAAAGTCGAGCTCCCTTGTGCAGGGCCAACAGACCTACCCTGAGCAGGACCACCAAAAACCACACTTCTTCAGCCATGTTCACTCACCTTATAGCTGTCTTGCACATTGCCCTAACTGAATGAGTCCAATTCACCAACTGCCCTTCATCCTAACTAACTAGAGGGAAGGGTGCATTCGGCTACTGTAACACAAAACAGATAAATACTCCCTTTAAGGTAGCTTGAAAAAAACCTCAACCCTGTTGTTTCTGTCACATCCACAGTCCCTAAAGGCACAGTGTGTGGTATGACACTGCTCTGGTGACAGATGATGTTAGTTAATGACAGGCAGCAGTTTTCGACACAGCTTGAACTCCATTTTTGTCTTTTCAGTTGCCAGAGGCCACAACCTGGTTTAAACCTTCTAGCTTCAACCTAGGTCATATATTGGATAATAAACCAGTTCTTGCAGAAGATCTGTGTCTCACAGTGAAAAGTCAGGCTGCAGCAGAACCAGGAACATGAGAGCTTCTACCCTCTGTCCAGGACACTACTCCTGTGCCAGGCTCCTGCAAGGCCATCATGAACATTGGTGGCCAGGTGGGGCACAACAAAAGAAGGAGCATTTAGAGATACAAATAATCTGCATGTAGCCCTAATGTTATAAAAATGTTTTTCTTGTCTCCCTTCTAAATCACAGGAAAATTTTAAAAATTCAAATGAACCTGACTTCAAAAATATTTTAGTTGGAACCACAAAATAATTAATTTTTTATTAAGTAAAAATATGTATTTGGCTTTTACTTATAAAAGGTAAGAATTCAATATATGTATATACACTATTGAGATACTATTGGCATTACATTCCACTAAAACAAAATAAATAATTTTTTTAAGTAGTCAAAAATCTAATTAGGAAAAAGAGTCAGAGGGAAATATTTTTATGTTCTTGAAATGAAAAATTTTACCTGACAGCAACAATTTCAATTGATGCCCTTCACCTTTACTTGCACAAAATGTTTGGATATTCCAAAGCCTGGAATACTTTTTCACTTATGGTTTAACCCCAGTCAGCAACCAAGCCCCACATAGCCACTTACTCTCTCCCCCACCAGTGGGATCGAGGAAAGAATCAGAAGGGTAAAATCTAGAAAACTCATGGGCTGAGATAAAGACAGTTTAATAGGGAAAGCAAAAGCCACACACACAAGCCAAAAGAAAGCCTGAGATTAGCTCAGTTAGTTAGAGCATAGTGCTACTAACACCAAGGTTGTGGGTTGGATCCCTGTATGGGCTATTCAGTTAAAAGTAGGACTCGATGATCCTTGTGGGTTCCTTCCAACTCAGAATATTCTGCGAAATGAGAGGAGAGGGAAGTCTTCTATGAAAGCAAAACAAGGCATTAATTCACTGCTTCCCATGGGCAGTGTCTGAGTTTAATGAGACTGAAGTGTTTGCTAAGGGGGATGAGTTATGAGGAAGACCAAGCTCCTCCCTCTAAGCAATTGTAAATTCAAAATTAAGAGGCTCCAGTTGAGGAAATATGGAGAAAGAAAAGATAACAGCCCTTTATTAAAGTATATATGTGTATAGGCAGCACAACAAAAGAACAAAAAAAACCCAAACAACAATCCCACCAAGAAACAGTTTGTTACTTTTTGCCTTTCAGTGCAATTCTAACCACGATCAGCAGGGGGGGCTGTTGGATCACTGGAGGAGCAGAGCCTGCATTTGCTCCCTTGTGGTCGGCAGGGGGCGCTGTTGGGCTCTGGCGGTCGCGGTGTGGGGGCCCCAGTGCGTGGGAGAAGCCGAATGG
Organism: Neopelma chrysocephalum; assembly: GCF_003984885.1. NCBI lineage: Eukaryota > Metazoa > Chordata > Aves > Passeriformes > Pipridae > Neopelma > Neopelma chrysocephalum. The sequence goes on from NW_020925675.1 coordinate 983,489, forward strand.
AGATTTCCCCACACACATCGAAAGGGGAAGGAGAAAGGGGAAAGAGGGTTCTTCCTATGGACTCACACTGTCGACAGTTGGCTCTGGCTGGGATTTCCCCCCCCCTTTGTCGATGTGTACAGACTGCTGCCAACATGGGAACAGAGGAGGGGAGGGTCAGCCTCTTCTCTCAAAGGTTCCTCTGCAGATGGCCCTGGCTTCTCTGATAAAATCCCAGGCAGGTCCAGGCCGTGGGCAGAACAGGGTGCAGGAGGCAGACCGAGGCCAAAGGCAGTCAGATGACCCGACTGAAAACAAAACGAATTCCAGAGCCCCCCCTCCACACACACACCTTCCCTGAGTCAGGGCAGAAGTAAAGTCAGGATGCCGTTTCCCGAGGAGAAAAAACTCATCTCCCCCCCCAGTCTTCTGAGACCCATTACCTTGGAATGTGGGGCTGCTGGCTAGTTCTTTTGTGTGTGTGAATCCCCCTCCCTCATTCAACACCTTTCTTTCACAGTGGTGCAGGGGAAAAAATTCCAAGCTGGGTTTTTTTAGAACAAGTAAACCTATGACAGGCAGGCAGGTGTTCAGCCATCTCCAGGAGAGCAGGGCCTTGTCATATGTAACAATTACTTGGGAAGACAAACGCCATTGCTCCAAACATCCCACCCTTCCTCCTTTTTCCTTCCACTTTACTTACTGAGCATGATGTCATATGGTATGGAATATCCCTTTGGTCAATTTGGGTCACCTGTCCTGTCTGTGTCTCCTCCCAACTTCTCATGTACCCCCAACTTCCTTGCCAGTGTGGCAGTACAAAAAGCAGAAAAGGCTTTGGCTCTGTGTAAGCCCTGCTCAGCAATAACAAAACCATCTTTATGTTATCAACCCTATGTTCAGCACAAATCCAAAACACAGGCCCATACTGGCCACTATGAAGAAAATTAACTCTACCCCAGCTGAAACCAGCACAACATTATAAAACTGTATTTTCCAGGAGACACTATTTGATTAAGAAATTGACTGAGAGCAAAAGAAATCAGATAGCAGTGATGCCAATTTTGTGCCCCAAAGAAGGCGTGGAGAAACTGCTCAGAGACAGAATTTCAGTCTATAAGCAGGAGGTATTTTATTTACGGCCGGGGAGCAGCCAGGTCGCCCTGGACAACTGCTCCACTTGAGTACCTTACAACTGAACTTTTTATACAATTTTTGCCAAGCAATTGCATCACACATTATGAATATTTATTATATTGCAACATCTACTTTTAATATTCATAACAGGTGGAGTTGAGGCGGAGTTAGAGGCGTGGTCTTCAATTTGGGGAGAATTTCAGGGGTCGTTCCAGTTCTTCATCCTCATGAACTCAGTGTCCTTTCATCATCATCTTCATAAACTTTTGAACCCTCCCTAATTTGGATAGTTTCCTAGTGCATTTGGCAGGGATTTCCAGTGTCTGGCAACAGTACTTGATTTCTTGGCTCATCCCTTTCCTTATCTCCCTTTGTTTCTCTTCTATATGTCCTTTTTTGTGTATGCTAGCATTTTAGTTCTTTCTGTTCATGCTTATGTTCTTTCATGTTAGAGCATCCTGTATTCTAGTGAATTTATTACCTCCACTGTTTCTTAATACTAAGTTCTCTATGCTTTTGCTTAAAACCTGCATTTTGTGTTTAACTCTCTAATTCTTGTATTGCTATACGATATTTGCTTTCCAGGTTTTACCTGGCTTCAGCAGGAAAATGATCATGAAAATGGTGAAATCATGAAGAATGAACATCTGTATTTTTGTTGGAATGGAGCCCTTTTCTACACAACTTAGTCCTATTGACTTAGGTAGACTCCTACAGGTATATAGGCCTTCCTCTTTCTTTCCTTTTATTTTTAGCAGTTTAGAGTTTCAGATGCACAATTGTTCCCTGGACCTGACTCAGTTCATTTCGTGTACAGGTGCAAACCTGGCTGTGTGTGCTGTTTGGGGCCTGCTCACCTCCTCAGCTGTGCACCACCATTCCACTCTCACTGATGCCAACAGCTTCCTCCAAGACATAAAGGTGTCCTTTGGCTCATTCAGAGGCAGAACTTCTTATGTTCAGATGTGCAGACAAACTGCTCACAGGCTTGTGAAAATGTGTCTGTATCTATTCAGGGCAGACCAGTCATTTCTCAGTATGAATGCATAATTTTATTCATTGCTTATTTAATTATCAGAAAATTGTTGTTTCTTTATTAAAACCGTAACTTTGACAAAGATGTTGTTGCATAAATAATCATGTAATTAAAATACTTGCATTGTTTAAAAAAAAAAGACTAAGCTAGGAACTGATGATTATTTGCTATATTTTGCCCATTAAGTTAAGGATGGACCTGAGCTATAAACCTTAGCTATCAGAGCAGATCTGAATCCCATCATCTGTAAAGTCTAATGTTTTCAAATTCTGCTTTTATAATTCAAGCCATAATAGATCCAAGTCCAGAATTGTATAATCATCTGAACTACTTCTGAGGTCACAACAGAGAGGAGATTTCTGTATTCTAATAAATAATTCTAATACCTAGAACAGCCTAGATGATGTTTTCAGGTATGAAGTAGTCTTTGAATGACAGTATACTTTTTAAAGTGCCAATGAATTTAGGGAAACACTTGATACAGAATACTAATATCATAGAATCATAGAAAGGCTTGGGTTGGAAGGCACCTTCAAGATCATCTAGTTCCAACCCTCCTCCCACGGGCAGGGACACCTTCCACTAGACCAGGTTGCTCAAAGTCCCATCCAACCCATCCTTGAACACTTCCAGGGATAGGGCATCCACAGCTTCTCTGGGCAACCCGTTCCAGTGCCTTGCTACCCTCTGAGTAAAGAATTTCTTCCGAACATCTAAACTAAAAGAAATCCTAAATTTAAAATTTTTATTAAGTCATAGAATAAGTGCAAGGCAGTAAGATAAGGTCCTCCACCTACATGTGTCCATGTATCCCAGTTTAGAGGCTTATTCTAACCCCCATTGAAAACAGTAATACTCTCTTGAGGTTTGGTTAGTTCACCACTGCAAAGGAACAGAGGCTTTCCTGGAAGGCAAAAAAAAACAACAGAAAGAAAGAAAAGAAAAAAGAAAAACAAAACCCCAACTGATTTCCTCACCAGACTGCCAGGACAACTAACTTCATCAACTGCAGACAGTCATCAGAAACATTTGACCATTCTGCAGATATTGAACAGCCATCTGGTATCAACAGCATTACTTCATCAGTGGTTTGGGATAAAGTACATATCTTTATCAATCCAGGGGTCCCCTGGTGGCCTAGTGGTTAGCATGCAGGACTCTCACCTCTGCAACCCAGGTTCGAATCCAGCCAGTTCCCCGGGCAGATGGAGCCCGTTAGCCCTGTGAGGCCATCCATCTATGAGAAGGTCACTCTAAACAAACCTATGTCCTGAGGACCTCACTGCCATTGTCCAAGCTTGCTTGGCCCCGGCAGATGAACCTTAGGATTAAAGGGTGGGCTCAGTTCAGCGCAGGCTGTGTCTCACCTAAAAAATCCATTGCGCAGGCTGGAAAGGTAAAAGACCTTTCCCCAAATCTTCGTTCGCGAAGACTGGCCATTATTTATCAATCCAAACGTTATATTTACCCTGTCAACCTGTGAGCTGTACTCAAAATGTTCATATGGAAAAGCCAGCTTTAAGATTCCCTCAAAACATAGGTTTAACAATACCTCAATACACATCACTTACCTTTATGACTTGAACAAGAAAATAGATAACATATGTGTATGTGCATAGCTGACAAAACAACAAAAAAGCAAAAGACTGAAAAACACAGGCAAACTTCCCTAACCTTTGTCACAGTTAGTGGAAGGAGGTTTTGTTAATATTATGATTTGAGGGGATTCTTTTCATAGCTGTTTTTTTTTTAAAAAGTGGTGTAACAGTCAATCAGAAACAGTTAATCAGCTTTTAACACGGTATGTAATGAACTGAAAAATTAAATTACGCTAAAATAACCTATGTCGATTCCCTGCTTATCTGCATTAAAGTACTTGGACACTCAGGAGTTTGCAAGATCACAGCATTATAGCAAATAAAGCTGACTGGAGCCTGGAGAAATTGTCCTGTCCTGTGTTTCTCAGCCTGTATTATATGAACTGCCAAGTGTCTGGAAGGTGTCAGAATAGGGTCTGTGAAATGACTGATAAAATTTTTGTAAGATCACACAGTCCCAGTAAAGTGAGAGGACAAAAAACCCAAACAAAACCCACAACAAACAAACTAAACAAAAAAAAACAACCAAAAAACCAAAACCCCAAACAAACAAATAGCAATAAAAACAAGGAAAAGAAATGACTGAATACTCAATGTCAAACCCTCTTCCTAAAAAGTTTCTGTCATAAATAGAGCCTGTTGCAGTAATGCTTCACAGGATTATCCTTGAACTTTATTTTTTTTTGTCCTCAAAATTACACCACCTTGAGAAAAAAAATACCTAGTGGGGTTTTATTTCTGCCTATCACAGTGCTTTTGCCCTTTATAAAATAGACTAAGTATGGAAATTATGATCCTTCAATAGGAAGCTTCAGAATACCTGTAACCCCATAATTATTATTGTGTATGAAATTCATTCATTCATGGCTAGGCTTTGCGAACGAAGATTTGGGAAGGGCTCTACCCACGTTTGTTGCAAGTGCATTGGTGGCTAAAAAGGCCAATACAAGATAGGGATATCCGGTTGCAAAAGGCACAGCAGAAAGACTCCTTAGATGGTATATTCTGCAAGGCACGATTCTTTCTGCATTGTCTTTTCTCCTCAAGGGTGATCCTGCGTGCTTTCTCAAAAGCATCAGCAGCGTTACAGATGGTGCGTCTCCAGGCCTCCCGATTTGAGGCCAGAGTAGACCAGTTATGGTGGTCAATATGACCAAGGCTGAGATGTTGTTTCAGGGAGTCCTTGTATCTTTTCTTCGGGGCTCCTCTCTTGCGGCAGCCGGTGGCAAGTTCACCATAAAGCAGGATCTTAGGGAGGCGGTGGTCCTTCATCCTGGAGACGTGCCCTGCCCAACGCAGCTGTGTTCTCAGTAACATGGCCTCAATACTTGTGACTGCTGCTTGTTCAAGAACAGATGTATTGGTCACATAATCTGACCAGTGGATGTTTAGGATTGTACGGAGGCAGCGTTGATGGAAGCGTTCCAGGAGACGCAGGTGGTGGCGGTAGATGACCCATGATTCAGATCTGTATAAGAGAGTAGACAGCACAATGGCTCTGTAAACACTGATCTTGGTACTTTTCTTCAGGTGTTTATTTGGCCAAACTCTTTTATGAAGCTTTCCAAAAGCACTATAGGCCTTTGCTAACCTGTTGTCTATCTCCCCGTCAATCTTACCATCCGAGGAGATGAGGCTGCCTAGGTAATTAAACTGTTGGACTGATTTGAGTTCTGATTGGTCAGTGGTGATATGGGGATGATGGAAGACTTCCTGAGGTGCAGGTTGATGGAGAACTTCTGTCTTCTTTAAACTGACTTCCAGGCCAAAGAGCTCAGCAGCGTCTGCAAAGCAGGATGTTAAACGCTGCAGGGCTACTTCTGTGTGGGCAACAAGGGCGGCGTCATCAGCATAAAGCAGCTCCCGGACAAGATGATTTAAGGTCTTAGTGTGGGCCTTCAGTGGCCTTAGGTTGAATAGGCTTCCATCAGTACGATATCGAATGTAGATACCATCCTGGGCATCGAGGTCTGAATTTCTTCTGCTATGGTGGGTATTAGTCTGTTCAAGAGTATTCTTGCCAGGATTTTGCCAGCAATGGAGAGCAGAGTAATACCACGGTAATTTGAGCAATCTGATTTAATTCCTTTCTTCTTATACAAAGTGATGATGACTGCATCACGAAGGTCTGATGGTAGTTCACCTAGTTCCCAACAGCGCACCACAAACTCGTGAAATTTGGTATGGAGTGCAAGGCCCCCATGATTCCAGACTTTGGGTGGAATTCCATCAACCCCAGCTGCCTTGCCGATTTTCACCTGCTGTATGGTCTTGAGAGTTTCTCCTAAAGTGGGAGCAGTATCCAATTCATACTTTACTGGTTGTTGTGTGATGGACTGAATTGCTGAGTCTTGGACTACACGGCTAGTACTGAAAAGAGTCTGAAAGGGTTCAGACCATTGATTCAGAATGGAGGTTTTATCTGTTAGAAGCGTTTGACCATCTGTGCTGAGTAGAGGGCTTTGTTCCTGGTATGTAGGCCTGTATGCTGTTTTCAGGACCTCATAGAATCCTTTGTGATCACCTGTATCTGCGCATAGTTGAGTTTTTACAGCTAGATCGATCCACCACTTGTTCCGGATGTCACGGAGTTTCTGTTGGGGCTTGCTGCATGCAAGACGAAAGGCTATTTTTCTTGCATGACAGGATGGCAGTGCAAGGTGTTGTATGAAATGGAAACTACCAAATACAGCAACCGATTTATGGTACAGAATTAATGCTTCTTGTTTTTCTCACAAACTCAGTACCCATGTAGAAGTGAAATACTGCAACTACAAGCATGAAACCTCCCCAAAATAAAATTTATGACTGGTATGTTATGGGAAACGTATTCTGTTTGCATTTTTGCTGTCTTCCAAAATGCCTTTGGAAGTAGACGTGAATCCAAAAAATTAGAGATTTTCCTGGCAAAACCATGTTTTAAATAAATTATTAGGTGCCAGTGAGGAAACATCACTTCACATCACTTCAATGGTTTTTTGATTCAGGCTTCATTGAGGAAAGTCATGTTATGTTAAGGAACGGTAACTATGAGTATCAAATAAAAGCCACTAGTATCTCATTGGTTGGCTTGGCAGCTGTGGAAACATAGTGACCATGCAGCAGAGGGTGAGAATATGAGGTTACACTCCCACAAAGACTTAGTCATAGGTAGGTTTATTCACATGAATGTTTCATTGTTGACTCAGCAGCATTACTCACAGGAACATTATTCACAGGTTTAACAACTGAAGAATCACATTTGCCTATACTAGTTCACACCTTTAACCAACAGCTTGCTCCTTGGTGTGAAAGGCTTCTATCCTTTCTTTTGTTCTATTTTCAAAGATGCAGAGACATACCAGTATTAACTGAAAAAACTCAAGGTACAAGTGCCAAATTTAAATGGACTTATCATTACCAACCTGCAGGACTGCGAGCATGTCAGAATGTAAATACATAACTAACCATAACGTGAAATCTGAAATTATCCCAAGAAAAGTCAATAGGCTTCCTAAGCGCCTGCCAGGCTGGAAGTTGTGAATAGATGAATAGATGGACTATGTTTATGGATGTGCCTGTAGTACTACTTCCTCCACATCAGGAGTGCTTGGTAATTTGTTAAGTTTAATAGCTTCCTTTTTGATGGCATCAGTGATGAGAAGTTCCATCATAACCTGGTAGCCAGTGCTTTCTACCATCCCTGTTGCAAGGGAACTTCACTGTGATGGTATCTGCCTCAATCAGTCTATAAGAAGCTCAATCAAAAAAGGTAGTGAAATTATTGGGAAAATTCATGTTGATTTTCATTGAGCAGGCTGTTAAAATGCCTTAGGGCTCAGAACAAGACTGTCAAATTATATACTTAGAGTGGGTGCCATCAAAACAGAGGAAATACTGCTTGTTACCAAGAGCCAACACAAACCTTCCCATTGAATTTAACGGGCTTCAGATCAAAACCTTTCTGCAGTGTTTTCCATTTCATCTATGGGAAGACACTACAAAAAACAGTCTCGTCTTGAAAGGTATGGAGTACCTATTTCTTCCCACTGATACAGATAAGAGTGAAACTTGCTTGTATCCTTCCTTTCAATAGAAAAAGTATGTGGAATAGTAGGAAAATTACATTATCAGAGGTAGTTTGATGGATGTTTACACTAAACAAGCTCTGTTATTTAAATCTACCTAACTGAAACATCTCCTGAACCAAAAAAAAACAACAAACCAACAAAAATTGCACCTTATAATGAATATATTAAAAACAAACCCCTGATAGCTATATTTCTAAAAGCCTTCCTCCATTTTCCATATAGATATACACATTGTGCAATTTATTTTTCCCCATATCTTGTGTATAGAAAATGGCAATAATCATAAAAACATCAAACCCAACAATAATAATAACTATGGAACCAATTCAACATGATGGCAGCAATAACTGCTTTTGAAACCCTGTAAGTATAGAAGTCTTGTTTGTTTTATGAGCCTGTACACAGTGCTAGTCTTAAAAATAAGAAATGTGCTTTCCAGTTCAGATTTCATAAAGAAAAAAAAAATTACATCTTTAATTAAGATTTATGGCATTCAATAGGACTCAGCAAGGATAGAAAAACTGCTTCAGATTGTTAAAACATAACAGTTATAAATGGGGAAATATGATTAATTGCCTAATTCCTACTGCCTCCTTTATGGGATTTCTGATGGCCTCAGACAGAAATAGGTACTTATTGTCTTTAAAATAGCATTATTCTTGGTATAAAATGCTTACGGATCAAAATGAAACTCATTTTGAGAAATAATAACATTGGAACGAGTTGAAGGGACCTTGCTTAGGAGGAGAAAAAAATTAAAAATATATTCAGTTTAATGGAAAAGTGTACTTAAAGGAAAACACTAAAAAAAGAGAGATAATTTCATTATGAAAAAAATGATTTAGACATATAATACTTATAAGACCACAGTGATTTGCATCACAATAACATGAAGTTCAATTTAAATCTCAGTTCAGCCTTAAAAGTGATATAACAATGACTGTGAAAGAAGAATGAGACTTTGCAAGGATCACCATTAACTATTTCTAGGCAACAGTGTTGCCTTGGGCAATGAAAAGCTAGGAAAGGTAAAATCCTTTTAGGGCTCACACTCCTGAGCACTCAGCACCTATTTGTCCATATTTAACTGCAGGAAGTCGTGGATGCTCATAAGTACTGATATTCAAACCATAGTCCTGATGACAGTGCAAGCCAGAGCCGAAAATGTTCTGAAAATACAGTATTAAATACATGACCCCCTACATAACAGGGTTAATTTTTGCAGCAGCCAGGAGGGACACGGCCAGGACCTGGGGCTATTCAATACCACCTCCTGCCATGTGAAGGGGGGACAGAGAGGGGTGGGTTTTTTCCGGTTTTTGCAGGGATCCTCTTGAACAGACCTCCAGTGCATCATATTTACAAGAAGTGGGCAATGAGTACTATGAGCAGGACTAAGGGGACCTGCCTCCAGCCAGGTGGAGGAAAGGGATAATTGGATCTATTGGACTGTATGGATCTGATGACCTGGCACATCAGACTCACAAGAGTATAAGGTTTTAGTTGACACCGGCTCACAATGTACCTTGATGCCATCGAGATATGTAGGGGCAGAATCCATCTCTATTTCTGGGGTGACAGGGGGATCCCAACAGCTGACTGTACTGGAAGCTGAAGTGAGCCTCACTGAGAATGAATGACAAAAACACCCCATTGTGACTGGCCCAGAGACCCCATGCATCCTTGGCATAGATTATCTCAGGAGAGGGTATTTCAAAGAGCAAAAAGGGCATCATTGGGCTTTTGGGATACCTGCTGTGGAGACAAAGGAAATTAGACAGTTGAATACCTTGCCTGGTCTCTCAGAGGACCCTTCTCTTGTGGCACTACTGAGGGTCAAAGAACAACAGGTACCAATTGCTACTACAACAGTGCACCGTCGGCAATACCACACTAACCAGAACTCCGTGATCCCCATCCATGAGATGATTCGTGAACTAAAGAGCCTGGGAGTGGTCAGAAAGACTTACTCACCCTTTAATAGTCCTATAAGGCCAGCGCCTAAGTCCAATGAAGAGTGGAGACTGACAGTAGACTATCATGGTCTGAACAAAGTCACAACACCACTGAGTGCTGTTGTGCCAGACATGCTGGAACTTCAGTATGAACTGGAGTCCAAGGCAGCAAAGTGATGCCACCATCGACATTGCTAATGCATTTTTCTCCATTCCTTTAGCAGCAGAGTGCAGGCCACAGTTTGCTTTTACCTGGAGGGGCGTCCAGTACACCTGGAACTGACTGCCCCAGGGGTGGAAACACAGTCCCACTATTTGCCATGGACTGATCCAGACTGCACTGGAAAAGGGTGAGGCTCCAGAACACTTGCAATACATTGATGACATCATCGTGTGGGGCAACACAGCAGAGGAAGTTTTTGAGAAAGGGAGAAGATAATCCAAATCCTCCTGAAAGCTGGTTTTGCCTCAATGCAAAGTAAGGTCAAGAGACCTGCCCAGGAAATTCAGTTTTTAGGCATAAAATGGCAAGATGGATGCCGTCAGATTCCAATGGACATGGTGAACAAAATAGCAGCTATGTCCCCACCAATCAGCAAGAAGGAAACACGGGGTTTCCTAGGTGCTGTGGGTTTTTGGAGGATGCATATTCCAGATTGCAGTCAGATTGTAAACCCTCTCTATCATGTGACCTGGAAGAAGAATGATTTCAAATGGGGTCCTAAACAACAACAACCTTTTGAACAAATTAAACAGGAGATTGTTCATGCAGTAGCCCTTGGGCCAGTCAGGACAGGACAGGATGTGAAAATGTGCTCTACACTGCAGCTGGGGAGAATGGGCCTTCCTGGGGTCTCTGGCAAAATGTACCCAGGGAAACTTGAGGATGATCCCTGGGGTTCTGGAGTTGAGGATACAAAGGATCCGAGACCTGTTACACCCCAACTGAAAAAGAGATACTTGCAGCTTATGAAGGGGTTTGAACTGCTTCAGAAGCGATTGGCACTGAAGCACAGCTCCTCCTGGCTCCCCAACTGCCAGTGCTGGGCTGGATGTTCAAAGTCCCTTCCACACATCATGCCAGTCCTATTGGAGGAAGTGGGTAGTGCTGATCACACAGTGAGCTCAAATAGGAAACCCCAATTGCCCAGGGATCTTGGAAGTCACCACAAACTGTCCCAAAAGTGAAAATTTTGGACTATCAGAGGAGGAAGAGCAAAATGTGACACGTACTGAGGAGGCCCCACCATATAATCAGCTACCAGTAACACGTTCTTTATACTGATGGTTCCTACCATCCTGGAGGGACAAATCAAAAATGGAAAGCTGCCATATGGGGTCCTAAGTGGAGAGTCACAGAAGCTATTGAGGGACAAGGTGGATCCGGTCAAGTTGCAGAGCTGAAAGCCATCCAGTTGGCTTTAGATATTGCTAAATGACAGAAATGGAAAGCGCTCTACCTCAACACTGACTCATGGAAATGTTCTGTGGGGATGGCTGGACTGGTGGAAAAAGACCAATTGGCAGCGCAGAGGTAAACCGATATGGACTGCTGAATTGTGGCAAGACTTCGGTGCCCGGATAGAGAAGTTGGCTGTAAAAGTATGTCCTGTAGATACACACATACCGAAGATTATTTCTGGCTCAGTGGGCCCATGATACCTCATGTCATGAGGGAAGAGATGCAACATACAGATGGACTTGTGATCGAGGGGCGGACTTTACCATGGACACTATCTCCCAGGTTTATCCATAACTGTGAAACATACGCTGTGATCAAGCAGGCCAAGTGGGTAAAGCCTCTGTGGTATGGGGGGGCAATGATCGAAACATAAATATGGGGAGGCCTGGCATATGGATTCCATCACACTCCCACAGACCCAGTAAGGCAAGCGCTATGCGCTGACAGTGGTGGAAACAACCACTAGAAGGCTGGAGACGCACCCTGTGCCTCCCACCACTGCCTGGAACACCATTTTGGGCCTTGAAATGCAAGTCCTGTGGCCACATGGCCCCCCAGAGAGAATTGAGTCGGACAATAGGACTAATTTCAAAAATAGTCTCATAGACACCTGGGCCAGAGAGCACAGGATTGAGTGGGTATATCATATTCCCTATCATGCACCAGCCTCTGGGAAAGTTGAACAGTACAATGGACTGTTAAAAACCACATTGAAAGCAATGAGTCCACTTTAATCTCAAAAGAGAAGGACCCATAATCCTGAAAACTGACAAGTGCCACAACTCCCACTGCTATCAGTAGACATGAAGATTGTCAGAATCTTGTTCAGCCCTGCTTTTTTGTGGAGATGAAGTCGCAAGCATTGCAAAACATGAAGCAGTCCTACTGGTCTCTCTGAACTCTGAGATTTATGCTGTGCAGTCTTGCACACAACCTAATTTAGTCTTTCATTCTGCAGAAGTGCAGAGCATGCTTGTTATAACTTAACAGGTTGCCCAAAAGCTGACCTTACACATTAACTGGAAACCTGAAGAATAAGGTTGGTGTCAGGTCACCTGATAGAAACAAGCATCCATCCAGGCATAGAAAGATCACATAATAAGGAGTAGGATGCCACTAGAGGTGTGAATGAGGGTGCAATCATTTCGCACAATCATTTGTAAGCATCAGTGTCTCGATTCTCCATCCTTCAACCTGTAGGAGCAGTTCACCCACATCCCAGAAATGGATCAATGGAATCTATCTTCCTGTATTGTTTTCTTCCACTTAAATGACATCTAGGTGTAAAACATATCTGATTGTTTGAGTAGGACAAAATGTATGCCAGAAGGGGGTGATGAATAAGTCTTAAAGCTATGCTTCTAACCAGTCCAACACAAAGAGTACTATCAGGTAATATTCTTCCAGGCTTGTTCTTGGAAGGAACATTTATCATTCACTGAAAGTCCTCATCAGGCCTGTGTGAGTAAATACTTCCCTGCTAATATTCAACACACACATTAACTACTGTTAATTACCATTTGCTGTCTTTGATCCTGATCACCAAGAGATAAACAGTGGATCTCTAAACACACTTGCTTGTGCTCACTCAGTGCCTTCAAACAGCCTTGGAGCTGGGGCTGAATTGGCCAGCTGTGTAAATCTCTTCCTAAGATTACAAAAGAACAAAGAAAACAAAAAAACTATAAGACTAAGGGATCAACTCCAAAGGGTAAAAGAACCTCAGCAGGTAAGGACAGATGGCACTTCAGCTTCTTTACATGGTTACCTATTTACCCTTGTATGCTGCCACTAAATAACATTGATGGAGGAATAGTTAACAAAAGGAAGTGATTAATTAGTGAATCAAAGGCCATTTCCACTTTGTTCCTTTTATTTACCTTAACAAGACCAAATCAAATAAGAGCTCCTAGAACAAGACTTATGCTAATCACAATTTGTGTATGTGCTTGTGCTGGTTTTGGTTGGGGTAGAGTTAATTTTCTTCACAGTGGCTGGTGTGGGGCTGTGTTTTGGATTTGTGCTGAACACAATGATGATATAGAAATGTTTGTGTTGTTGCTGAGCAGGGCTTACACAGAGCCAAGGCCTTTTCTGCTTTTTGTACTGCCACGCTGGCAGTTGGGGGTGCATGGGAGGCTGGGAGGAGACGTAGCCGGGACAGGTGACCCAAACTGACCAACGGGATATTCCATACCATATGACATCATGCTCAGTATATAAAATGGGGGGAAGAGGGAGGAAGGGGTGGCACGTTTTGGAGTGATGGCGTTTGTCTTCCCGAGTAACCATTATGCATGATGGGGCCCTGCTCTCCTGGAGATGGCTGAACACCTGCCTGCCTATGGGAAGCTGTCGCTGTTAGGATGGTCGCGACATGGTATGTTTAGTAGAAAGTTTATTAGAAAGAAAGAGAAGCCCCCGAGCTGTACTTTCACAACTCTTTTTATACAGTTTTTTAGGCACACGTTTTATACACAGATAGGTCAATTCAAATACATAAACCATAATTCTTACAGATGATTGGTGGACTTTCTCAGTTCTATTTTCTCATAACATCTCCGCACATCTGTTCTTGTTTTCCTTTAATGTTTATATTTTTCTCAGTCACTCTGTTCAAAATAAGTCCTTGTTCTCATGGGACAGCTCTCTCCTGATGTTTTTCTCCTCTCTCAGGGTACATGTTTTCAGGACCAAGGCCTCCATTCTCAGTCAGCCTTTCGTTCCATATCAGGGGTCTCAGTCCAGTCAAGATTCCCCACAATTCCCCCTGTCTGTTATTTGAAGCAATTGCTTCAGGGCACCATGCATCCTCCCCACAATAGCCTGTCCTGTAGGAGAATATGAAATAGCCGTAACGAGTGACCTTCCACAAGGTAAAGAAAACCTGGACAGATCTACAGAGACAAGGCAGTTCATTGTTTGTCCGCATCTGAGTGGACACTCAAAATGCAGCAAAAACATGACAGAAGTATTCAATGACATTATGACCTTTTTGTTTAGCATGTGCATTAATAACCACCACATGGGAAAACACATCAATGGACACAAGGACATACTCCAAATTACCAAATTCATTGACATGAATGGCATCCGATTGCCAAAATCTGTAAGACTGTAAGACCTCGAGGGTTAGTACCAAAATAGACAGGAGTACAGGCACTACGACAATCTGGACAAAAGGCAACAACCGAGCGAGCAATAGAATGAATCAGTGTCTCAGTTAGAAGAGACTGGAAGGTTTGTTAAAGAGGATGAGTTATGGGACAAAACAAACTCCTCTTCCTCAGCAATTGTGGATTAAAAATTACGGGGATTTAATTGAGGAAGTGTGAAAAAACAGAAGAGATAACAACCCTTTATTAAAGGATATATCTATGTTAGCAAAAAAACAGTAACAGAACACAAAAAAGCTATACAGTAGTCCTAGAAAAGAAAAAGTCTGGTGAATACTTCTCTGTCCTTTTAGCACAGTCCTAATCGTGGCCTGCAGGGGGCGCTGTTGGATCGCCGAGGCACAGAGCCTGCAGTTCGCTGTTGTGGTCGGCAGGGGGCGCTGATGGATCACTGAAGGTGTAGGGCCTGCAGTTCGCTGTTGTGGTCGGCAGGGGGCGCTGTTGGGCTCCGGCGGTCACCACGCGGGGAGAGGGGTCTTGGGGTTGGTCTCAGATCACGAGAGGAGCTGAAGGGAAGATGGGGGACCCTACCCCTCAATGGAGGGAAAGGGTAAGGGAGGCAGTTCACCCCCAACAGGACTCACTGTGGTTCCCAGTTGATAGCGTCCCAAAAGCTCCTCTTTTTCTCCCAGCGAGCACAGAGACTCTGATGAAACACAGCAGATCCGCGCTGGGGCCAAGAGACAGCTCCCAGGCCAAGCTGGAGTCAGCAGTCCGGGCTGACCAGGGCGGGCAGTCAGACAAACAGACTTCCAGGCCTTCTCTCCCAATGCTCCGCACGCAGACCCTGTCTCTGTCTGAGAGCCAGAGAGCTCCGCCATCTACAGCTGTCCTCCCTCCAGGTGCCCAGCTCCCCCCACTCCCAAAAACTTCTCCCTTCTCCCCCCAGCCCCTGAATGGGCCATCAGCTAGCAATTTGGCTTTTGCTGACCAGGTCTTTTGTAAAGCTAATTTACTTCCCTTCCCCCCACTCACTCCGTTTGAGCTCTGTTTCTCTTACAGGGAAGCAGGGAAAGAAAAATTCCTCTCTCAGATTATAACCTATAACAATCAGGTTAAATTGACATCTGAAGGCTTCTGCATGCTATGCTCTGTCCTCAGCTCTCACAGGGACCACAAGATCATCAGTTTGGAGGAGGCTTTTTGCCAAGCACAGTGTGTTTTTCCCAAAACTCTAAAAGAGGTGAAGAACTATGAAGCTGCACTGGATCGAAGCATAGCAAACCTGCTGGAACAAGTCTCTGAAAAATAAGACTTGGAGATGGACAATACAACACCGCCTGATCAAGTCACTGTAACAAATTAACAACATATACAGAATCAGTAGCTTGCAAAGACCGTAAGACCATCTAGGGGTTGTTTTTTTTTTTTACACTGACGATGCAGTTTATTAATTCTTGTCTGATAACATGAGGAAATCACACAGATTACTTCATTTATGACTGATAAAGCAAGTGAGAAAGAATTATACAAAATGTAGCTTCCTACTGAAAACAAGGCAGATCTATTGATGTTTTAAGTTCTAGTTAAGGACATTTGGGAGAAAATGGCTTTGAAATGAATTCATGAAGATACAGTAAGTTGCATAACTGCAAAATTTGGTCTTATTATGCCAACTATTTGGCCTGCACAGGAAACTAGCTTCCTCCTTTTCGTTACGGACCCACACAAGTAGATTAAAAGGCAGAATCCTCCATGAGGTTACTGTAAGGCAGAATTACTGATTCATAACTCCTTTGGCACTTCTACTTTGAAGTTAGAAAGTAGTACCATAATTCAAGATGAAGCTTCAAATGTATGAGGCTGTTTGCAGCCTCTGACTGCTGATGCTCCATGCTCAGACCATAGGCATGCAAAGAAGCAATACACTTGTGAAAACACATACTTTAACTTGAAACCTTCATTCTAGGAAACAGAAAGGACTGGGTTAAATTCTAGAGTGTGCTATCCTCAAGCAGTCCTCCACTCTCTGGGGGAGGGCCCCCCATGGACAACGCTCCCAAGATTCTGCACGACAAAGTACGACTACAACTATAACAATGACAAGGAGCCCTGTCTTAAGGCAAGAAAGCTATACTGATAAACGTCATCCCTTAAACACATTATCTAAACCAAAAAACTCTGCGTTCTTAGTCTCCTCCTATAACTTCAGGAACAGCCACGCCTGTGAACTAAAAGCAGAAAATTAATAGCAGTTCCACTGTGCAAAGTAGCATGACGAATACTGTCAACATCTGTGGCTAATTGATATAAAATTTGAGATGTTTTCTTTAGTTTGCCTTGTAACCTAACAGGTTAACCTGCTCAAGGTCAACAATGCATTCGCAGCAGCTGCTCTTGGCACAAAGAAAGAGGCAGCTAGTATTTCTCCATGATTCCACAAATTGACAGAATTATCACACTGAGAATTAAGAATTAAAGCACATTGGATTGTGAAAAAACAACTTGTCAAGTTAATAATACCAAGGGGTCAGCAAACCAGGCCGTAATGCTCACGTGATAGTTATAATCGCATTAATTTGTCTAAGATCATGCAGCAGTCTGCATTTCACAGATTTTTTCTTTATCATAAAGACAGGGGTAGCCAAAAGATTTTGAGATGGGTCAATGTAATTAGCATCAAACTGCTTTTTAACAAGCTGTTGCAGGGCCAACAGCTGTTCTGTAGGTAGGAGCCACTGCCTAATTCACACAGGATAGTTGTAAGCCAATTTAAAGCAATGGTGAGTTGTGTCACACCCTGCAATACAGTGAGCCTAGTTAATATTTCGTAGTGAGCTTTACTCCCCACTGAGATTGAGCATCTCGTCCCCATAGGGTTAAAGGTGCCACAGTGACATATGGCTTGACAACAGCAATTTGACTTTTAGGACTAGTAATGAGTACTGTATATTCTAAAAGACAACTCTGAACAATACCTCTCAGCCTCACAACCCCGATCCCTGGCGTGGCCACAGGCCAAGAGGCCAGCCAGGATGTCTGTGTAATGATAGTTACATCAGCTTCTGAATGCAGAAATTCGTTTGTTTGGACAACTGACAGCAAGCTTTGACTATCACAGAGAGCACAGGCCAGCTGTGGACGCTGTGCAGAGATCGATATTGACAAAAAAGACTTGTGGTGCATTAGTAGAACTAAATCATAACACAATCTGCCTTGTATAATTAGCATCAAGGACTGCAATATGAACAAAAGGGCACTTAACTCACGTTATCTTCGTATAACCCTAAACATCCACTAGTCAGATCACGTGAGCAATATGTTTGGTGTAGAACAAGCAGCAGTCACAAGTATTGAAGCTATTTTGCTGAGAACACAGCTGCAATGGGCAGAACACATCTTAAGGATGAAGGACCAGCTGTTTTACAATGAATATTGCCACCAGCTGCTACATGGGAGGGGTTTTGATAAGGCCTCCAGCCAGGAGGCCTGAAGACACACTATCTACAATGTTGCAGATGCTTTTGAGAAGGCACGCGGGATGGCCCTGACAACCTACAGCCTTTCCCCCCCCTCGCAACAGGCTGACCAAGCAAGGCAGCAACATCGACAACTCCTGATTTAAACCCTGGAAAACACAGAACGACTCTCACTACTGCCACAGCAGATGCAAATGCAACCATCCGATGGTCTAAGGACCCCACCCCGGCACAAGCCTGCATCATTGCATTTGATTCAATCCCCACAAACTTCATACAAGGCTGAAATAGAACACCAAATCCCTGTAAGAATCTCTCATTTAACCTCAGTCGTAACCAAATGGTTAGCCAGGCAGGGCTAGTCTTGAAATAGCTAAAACTTCGCCAGTTTTGAAGAGTTCGTATACCATCCAGAATAAGGACTCACTATAGTTTAACAGAATCATGTTACATATCTTCTTAAAGTTTCAACACCAACGGAAAGTATTTTTAAGTCTACACAGCCAAGTTATAGCAATGAATATTCATACCATTACGTCACCTGAAGGAGGCCCACCCCACTCGGCACAGGGAGCTGAAGGGAGGAGGGTTTTGCTGTGGGTAAAAAGTGGTTCCGGGGTCTCAGCTGCAGCCAGAAACCATCCCTGCCTTTCTGGGACAGTGAAAAAGGCAGCACTGTTCCAGCCACCACTGCACTGCTTGCCTGATCCAGCCACTGTCCTCATCACCCCCATAGAGCCCAGTTTCACCGCCTGGACCGTCGGTTTGCTGTCACCCCACACCGAAGCCAGGGGGACAGGGGTTGTGCTGGAATTGAAGTAGTTTGGGGTTCCCTCCACACCACCACCTCCTCGGCAGCTGGTGAGAAAACTGAAAGCAAAAGCTAACCCTGCGCACACAGCGTGGATCACTGCCCCTTGCTGCTGCCTGCATTGGAGCTGAGTGGAGCCGCACCACCACGCAGAAACCTGAAAAACCCAGTGGAGTCAAGTGGGGCCCAAGTCCAGCCAAGCCCAGTGGGTAGCACCGGTGCCGAGGGGAGGTGGGTGCTGGGGAAGATTCTCTGCCATCTTTGTTTCCCCTTTGTTTCCCAGAGGGTTGGTGGGGAAGCCACATGGTTGGTGGATTCCTCTTTTGTGGATAAACTGTTTCCCCTGTATCTTTGTAGTTATAGCTACTTGTCTTTTTAGTAAATTGTTATTTTTTCACTTATGCCTCCTCGCATTTATGGCCCCTTTATACTAAGTGGGGGGAATAAAAGGGGAGAGGGTTTCAAAATATTTGAGTTCTCGCCTCCCAATATTTATGTCTTCAAACCAAGACACAGATGCACATTTCTAGGGTGACCATGTCTGTGACAGGCCAAATAATAGAAATCCTGGACTCAGACATACTTGGAAATTCGAATCTTGATCCAAAACCAAGTGATGTGGTTTGGGAACACCTTTAAGTTTTATGAGACTTGGGCACTGAAGGTACCTGCTGCCAGAGTAAACACTCGGAGGCATGGGAAGCAGTTGAGAAGGATGTTGTCCTTGGCTGCAAACCCATCTCAGGGCCAGGTATACTGGGTAGCTCATCAGGGTCTCATTCTGGGCTGGTGTGCAGTTCCATATGATGTTGCTGTGAGAGGTTTGGCTAGCAGATCGAGAAGTTGATTGCTCACAAAGCTGTAATGCAAATGTAGAATGCAAGTAATTAATTAGAAACAGATACCTTAAAGACAAACTCCCAAGTTTTTACCTTTTTACAGTATATCCTTTTAGAGGTATAAGGCAGAAAAAATATCATGTCCTACTTTTCTTTTTGCTATGTCTGAACTGTAAAATGATTCTTAAAAAGTGTTAAGGAAAAATCTATTACGAAATAAGGGCTCTGCTTATCCCTCTGTGGCTTCAGCTGCACAGCAGATTGGAACAGAGAACCTCAGGTTTGGGCTCTGCACTTGGATTAACTCCAGTTGGGCTGCTGGATTTCCACTATCAATCAGCTCAAGGGAAGAAGACAACTGGAATTTAGGTTGTAACAACCCTATGTTTAATGTAAGAAAAACACATTTGTACATCTGAGACTAGTCCATGTCTCCTCATACCTGATATCTCTTTGGATCTGGATCTTGTGTACATTGTGCTGGAGATTGATTCCGAAAAACTCGGTCTGAAAAACTGCTCAGAGACCTTTTTTTATCTTTAAGCAGCAAGGTATTTGTTTATTCAACATTGGGAGCAAGCCAGCTCGCGCTGGACAAACTTGCTCAACTTGAAAGTGCAAAAGCAAGCTATTTTATACACTTTAGATACATGGTTACATCATTTAACATACATATTAATAAGTGGGCTAGTCTCTGGGCAGAGTCTTTCCAGACATGCGCAGTCTTCTACTGTGGGGGTCTTCTCCTCAAGCCTTCATCCCTCTGGTGGTTGCCATGAACGTCTTCCTCAATTTGACCTCTTCAATTAGGTGACCTGAATTCTTCAAGCTTGCAAAATCCTGGCTCTGGGCCTTCTAGATCTTATTCAAATGTCTAGTTTACCTAATTTATTACTGTGTGTGTACTACTCCTATTCTTTCTATAATAAGGCCTTTGGTCCAGTGAGCAGAACAGAACATGATATTAACCAGCACTCCTAAAATGTTCTTCTAGCAAAACAGGTATTGGGGTTTCTTAGCAGGCCAAGATATCTCAGTTAACTCTTTTAGGCCTGGCTCCTGTTTCAAGATTGCTGAGCTCCTAGCTGAGGAATATCTCCTCCCTTCCTGAGGAAGATCCCCATATTCTTGTGAGGAGCATTGCCATGGGTGAAGGCCACATATGGCAGCCAACCATCCTGACAAAGGACCTGATAGCAGATTCTGTGACCTGCTAAAGAGATTGAGGACCTCTGAAGCAATTCCAGCAAATTCAGCTTTAAGTATGCGCAGAAAGAAAGCTGAGCAGTTGAGCAGCAAAAAGGACTGAAATGCACCGCTGAGATGCCTAGAGACCATCCACTTCTAAATCTCCACTTGATCTTAGCTGGTCATATTTTTTTTTTTGCTCCTGCTTATTTCTGCCCAAGAGGTTTCAAAACTGTCCTCTCTGATATGGTGATTGCTGCATAGGCTGCTGCAGCAGGTGTCAGAGGTGGTGCTGGTGACCTCTCCTGCTCCCTCTGAGCCCTATTTTTTGATGACTCTACACAGGCTGGGATGGAAATTCCTCCAGAGACAAACTGATGCTGGGAGCAGCTGCCAGCTGCAGCTTGTTGTGCCAAGAGTGTGACACCACAACACTGGAAGCATCCCTGTCTGCCAGCAGCCTTTGTGGAGTTGTCACTTCAGACATATCCATCTCTAAGGAGGCTGAAACCAGACTTTTTTTCCCCCGGGCCCTCACTTTCTCCTGATGAGTCTGTCTGATGAGCACTTGTTCTGTGGTCCCTTCACACCAAAGGCAAGCCTGTTGCTGCTCATCTAAAAGCTCTTGGCACGGATTATAACAGGTCGTGCTCTTCGCTCCAGAATTCGCTGGTGCAATTGCTTGTGTTTCAGCCAGGATGGTGCCTGACGTGAATGTCCCAGCTCTTCACAGCCAAGGCACAAAAAAGAAATCAAAGGAGACTGCTGAGAGGCCTCTGGCCCTGGAGTTTGCCATCCATGCTGGACCAAGAAATGGATTTTCCTGAATTGCTGCAAAAGACTGTCTCAGTTTAATGAGACTGAAGTGTTTTGCTAAGGAGGATGAGTTATGAGGAAGACCAAACTCCTCCCTCTAAGCAATTGCAAATCTGAAATTAAGAGGCTCCAACTGAGGAAGTATGGAGAAAGAAAAAATAACAGCCCTTTATTAAAGGATATATGTGTATTGGTAGAACAACAAAAGAACACAAAACCAACCAAATAATAATCCTGTACCCAAAAATTCCCTTCAAAAACAAAACAGTTCAATACTTTCCGCCTTTTGGCACAATTCTAACCACGATCAGCAGGGGGCGCTGTTGGATCTCTGGAGGTGCAGAGCCTTCAGTTGCTCTGTGGTGGCTGGCAGGGGGCGCTGTTGGGCTCTGGCGGTCACTGCGTGGGGCCCTGGTGTGCAGGAGAAGCCGAAAATTGAGATCTCCCCCCCACACCCAGAAGGGGAAGGGGAAAAGGGGAAAAAAGGGGTTCTTCCCACGAAACTCATGTTGTCTGCGGCTGGCTGTGGCCAGGATTTCCCCCCTTCCATTGATGGACACAAGCCACTGCCAACATGGGAGTAGAGGAGGGAAAGGGCGACCTCCTCCCCAGAAGGTTCCTCCGTAGATGGGTCAAGCCTCTCCGATGAAATCCGAGCAGGTCTGGGCGGGGGCAGAACAGAGCGCAGGAAAATGGAGGCAAACCGGGGCCAGGAGCAGCCAGATGACCAGACCAAAAACAAAGTGAACCTCGGACCCCTCAAACACACACCCTCCCTCAGTCAGGGCAAAAGTAAAGTGTCTTGCCGTTTCTCGAGGAGAAAAGCAAAATAACTCCACACCTCCTCCCCACAATCTTCTGAGGGCTATCAACCTGGAATGGGGGCTGTCGGCCAGTTCTTTTGTGTGTGAATCACCCTAGCCAAATCACCCTCCCCTGTTCGACATCTTTCTTTCACAATGATGCAGGGGAAAGAAAAATTCCCTGCTTGGTTTGCTAGAACAAGTAAACCTATGACAAGAACCCAGCACCACCATCAGTTTCTGAGCTTACTGAGAATCACAAGTTTATTTTTTGCTGGAATGTGGCCTTGAGAAGGATTTTTACTGCTGACTGCTGAGTTTGTTAGGGTTTTGGGTTGTTTGTTTATTTGTTTGGATAGAAGATCCAAGGATTTGACCTTAGACTCCCCTCTTCAGCAGACACCAAGCACTGATCAAAGTCATCCCCATGGACTTTGCGTGGAAAACCATGTTGTTCTGTGGGTTCCTCAACTCCTCCCCATCAAAAGTTCTAAAAACTGAATGCTGTCCCAACCAGCCAGACCTGCCTGTGTTTGAGAGACTCTCCATCAGGAGCCCATGTTTGCATATGCTCTGATGAATTAGCACTTTCCTGTTCCTTTGGCCTCAGTGGGAACTGCGTTACAACCTTTTCTGTGATGTATCCCCTGGCCCCATTCACATACCTGATTAGACAAGCAGAGAGAACTTCAGGTTCTTTAAGAGACATCCAATGAACATACGAACTAGACTAAAAGCATTTCAGAGACTATACAGGCCTTAATATTAAGTTTCATGGGTCAAATTCTCATCTTTTTGACATATCTGGCCCTTCTCTTAATATCCTTTGCCAAAAATCATTATTCATCTAAAATACCTTCATTTCCCCAAGGTTGTGTAATCAACATTGCCAGATGCTACAGGGACTAATAGCGGAAAATAGCTTCTGAGACTGTGCTAAAGTCCATGGGGTCACTAGTGAAATAAGGTCTGATTTGGTATAAACAAGGACTTTACCCTAGATTTGCCAGATTTATTGAGATGAAATGTGTGATGTCTGTGTAGAGTTGTTTTAAGTGATGTCTGGATTGCATTGATCATGGATCATTTGTTGTGTAGCCTTGTTGAAGGCACAAGACCAAGGAAGCAATGCCAGACACATCACCACAGCAAAGCCCATGTGACAACCACTCACTAAATCAACTTCTCTTATTCTTCTTCATGGTATTGATGACAAAAGATGCACATCTCCAGGGAATAAGCTCTCCACCTTGCCTGACCCATCTGACAATTATAGGACTCGGAAAGTGTCTTGCAATAGGGTCCTTTCAAATAAAAGCCAACTTGCAACTAAAGGTCGTAAGTAATCAGTCATGAAAGACTAAAGATTTCATCTGGCAGAGCAAAAATAAAGCACATGTTCCCTCCTGGAACAGGTCCCTCATCCCTTGTGCACTCACAAGCATGCATAAGTATCTCTCTGTTGCACACCTAAAGCATGAAAACCTATCAAATAAAATGCTCTATTTTTGTCAGTCTTCCCCATTCCTTGCAAACCACTTTATGTAGGAAACCAACTTTACACTGCACGAAGCTCCACCCATACAGATGATGTTGTCATTTCCATGGTAACTAAACTACCTCAAAGGCAAAAGAACAGATGGAGACTGGAGAAAAAAATAATCTAAGGACCAAAAGTGAACACATGCAGTGCAAGAAAAAATATTAAGCTGTGGGCAGCTATTAGGTTTATTATCACTTGCAAAAGGAGTTGTCGATAAATTCAGTCATGGCTCTGCAGTAAGGAGTGGCACAATCAAATCAGATGTGTGACAATACCAATCTCACAGCAGCCCATATTCCCTCTCCCTTTCCCTTACACAAATTTAAAGAAGTAATTGTCCTTGCTCCCTTAATGATTTATTTTGGTTTAAGGACAACAGCAGCCAAAGCAGACAGAAAGAATGTAACTGGTTGTATGCTTGACTGCCTGTTACACATCTTCAAGATCAAAGTCTCCAGGAGGGAGCAAGGAGTATGTGGTTGTCCCTCCCCAACACAGGCTGAAGTATCCAGGGGAACAAAACTGCACGTATACAACCTGTAGCCCACTACGCCCCACTCACGTGTACTGTCTGGCTCCTGTACTTTGGATTTATGTGCGGCATTATATGAAGGACGTGCTGACAACTCCGCAGTAATTTCAAGCATCTTTGAAAATGGGTTAATAGTTATGACACAATCTTTGATTGACTTCCTCTGGAATTAATCCATCTTTGTGGATTGCTGTCAGTCAGAAAGGAAACTTGCAATTTGCATAAGGCAATTTTTTCTATGTCAGCATTCTAAGACTGAGAAAGGCAAGTGTAATTTGGGAACAGCAGCTGCGATGAAGAGAAAAAAATCTTATATTTTTAGCTTGCTTTCACTAGAAGTTTTCTGCTCTATATTATATAATTTATTCGACATGGAGAGTTTCATCCAAGTGAAAAAGTTAAAAATTTATCCTGTTACCTAAACTCTTTGCAGCTTAAGCTGGACAGAGCTGGTGTAAACTTCATGGTGAGGAAAACTCATCTGTGAGCTGGGCGAGAAGAGCCTAGGGTGTGAGGAATGTGAATTCAAGCCCTTCTGCCAAGGCTCCAATTGCCACTCAATAAAAATAATTTTCATTTTTTTTATGCCTCACCTCCTTGTCTGTAAAATAGGAGCACTGGAGTCCCCTCAAGTCCTGCAGATTGTGAGCATAAATGCTTTTCAAGGAGACTATGAGCTGCTCAGATCCTGCTATAATAATAATGGCCCATCTTCGCGAGCGAAGATTTGGGGAAAGGTCTTTTACCTTTCCAGCCTGCGCAATGGGTTTTTTAGGTGAGACACAGCCTGCGCTGAACTGAGCCCACCCTTTAATCCTAAGGTTCATCTGCCGGGGCCAAGCAAGCTTGGACAATGGCAGTGAGGTCCTCAGGACGTAGGTTTGTTTAGAGTGTCCTTCTCATAGATGGATGGCCACACAGGGCTAACGACCTCCATCAGGCCAGGAGACCGGGATTTGAACCCGTGGTCGCAGCAGTGAAAGTCCTGCACGCTAACCACTAGGCCACCAGGGGTCTCAGATCCTGCTATAATCAAGGGCCAAATTAGCACCTAAGATAGTGGCATTTTTAGACAATTTTTATTGATGGTGACTTTTTACCACCCATGCTGTTAGTCTGCATTTCACTCCTAATGAACAACAGGACTGCACAAGTCTCTCACAATCACACATGCTGCTGAATGAGCACAGTGTTGTGCAGCTGGAGCAAGAAATGCTTCATCCATTGATATTTTAAAACATAAGCAAAATAAAAAAGAAAAAAACCAACATAAACCCATATTTGTGTATTAAATTATATGGACATAAACAATGCTTTTGGTGATTTCTTTCTGACTTTGCTCTCTTTTCTTTTCCAGGATTTAAATACCTTTATATAAAATCTTTATTCTTTTAATCCCCTTCCCAACCAAGATGCTGCAGGAACCACTCACAGCCAGGTGTGCGACTTGCCGGCAGAGGGCAATGCTTCATGGCTATTCAACCAAAACCACCCAAAACTTCACAAATTAAAGAGGTTGCTAGGGAAAAGGGCAAGAAAAAGATGCTGTGGTGTAAGAGGCAAGGGAGTACTATAGCCATGTGGCAAAACCCACCCAGGTCAGCTCCATGCACCCGCATAGTTTTGAGTTTTTAAAGAAACTGTGAAAAGAGAACATTGATAAATGACGGAGGTGTGAATTAAAAAGTTGCACTGCATGTTCTCTGGAGCACAGAGAATCAATCAGCTGTTGGTTTTGCAGACCTGGCATTTCTTGTCTGGTTTTCCCTTGGGTTGGGAAGCAACCTTCTCTGAAGGTTGTTGGTATGGGTATTTTTGTGAGTACACTTAATATTTAAATAAAGCCAAGACCATTCTGTGTTTTTTCATGAGAAATAAAAATTGTTACCTTCTCCATGGGACTGAAAACATACTTGGACAAAAGAAATCAAGTCTTTCTGATCTGATTAATGTTATCTGTGCCTAACAGAGCAGCCCAATAAAATACAATGGCAGACCCATCCAAGAACAGCCCACTGTGGCATACTTGGAGCACTGACCTGGAAGATGAGGTTCAGGTATCTGCTCTGATTTGGACAGATTGGAAATAGAAGTGATGATATCACACATCACCAGTGGGATCTTATGTCGCTGTTGGAATGGATGCGACACAGAATGTCCAGCAGAAAAGTTTATTGGATAGAAAGAGAAGCCGTGAGCTGTACTTTTACAGCTCCTTATATACAGTTTTTTAAGCACCGTATTCTACACAGATAGGTTAATTCAAACACACAAACCACAATTCTGTCTGATAGGTGGACTTCTTCAGTCCTGCTTTCTCACAGTCTCTCTGCACATTTGTTCTTGTTTGCTTCTTGTGTTTACATTCTACTCAGTCACTTTGTTCAAAATAAGTCCTTGTTCTCATGGGACAGCATTCTTGTTCTCACGGGACAGCTTTCTCCTGGTGTTTTTCTCCTCTCTCAGGGTGCATCAATATGTTGTCAGGACTAAGGCCTCCATTCTCAGTCACCTTTTCATTCCATGTTAGGGTCTCGGTCCAGCCAAGATTCCCCACAATCTTACCATGAAGGTGAGGCGTTCTCCATCTTGAGTTGGAGAAATTTTCTGAGTCAAATTCAGTCAAAGCAAAACCCTCCACTGTCAGTGATTCAACAATTTCTTAGGAAAAGTCAGGATTTGTCCTCACCTTATGGCAGTATTTCTTCAGCCATTGGATGGCTATTTTCAACAAGGAAGATCTTGCTTGGTGCTACATGGCACCTTTCATGAGAACTTTCCTGTGTACAAATTACTGTCACTCAAAGTTCAAGAGACATTTACATGATTCTTCTGCAAATGCATTTCTATGATTGCCAAGTCAGAAAGGACCATTTAGGCCATCTAGTCTGTCTCCATCCTGTCAGGGTCATCAGTGCTTCAGCTTGGCTTAGGCTAGAGAATAGTTTTATTTAATTCAGTTAAACTTTGTTTCCAGAAAGTTCCCAGGCCAAATCCGGAATTGCACCAGAGCAATATAACACCCAGCCCCAAAGTGGACCCTAAGCTATGAATCCGAAAAATCAGGTATAATGAACTGCCCAGAGACTTTGATCTTTTGAGCAGCAAAGGTATTTATTAGCAGCGCTGGGAGCAAGCCAGCTATTGCTGGAAAAACTTGCTCAAAGGCTTCACACAAAATCAGCAGTTTTTATACAATTTTCAGATGTGATTAAATGCATATTCAAGTGATTACAGCATCTATTCATACATATTGATAACAGGCGGAGTATAGGTGGAGCTCAGGCGGAGCTTGGGGCAGTGCTTCTCTTGGCCCTCAATTCTGGGGGTAGTTCCGCCCTTCCTCCCATGGGGCTTGACCCTTCTTCCTTTCCATTGTTCTTGACCCGCTCACTCAAGCTTGGAGAAAGCCCTGGCTCCTAGCCTATTTCTCCTATTCAAATGTCTACTTTATCTTACTGCATCCTAATTTATTGCCTCTAGGCCTATTACATGTACTTCTACCATTCTGTTAAGCTTTGGTCCAGTAAGTAGAACAGAACAAGCACAGATCATTTTGGATGTAACTTGTTAGCAGGCCCAAGTTTCTTAGTTAACTCTTTTGGGCCTACTCTCCTGTTTCAGTCCTCCCTTTTACTTATAACTTACGAATTCCTTTGTCAAGTTCCAATGGGTTTTGATAGGTATGCATCACTGCCCACACTATCTGCATCCTCTTGAGTGCGGTACTTAATTTGTACCATAGCCAAATATTTAAGATTATTAGCAGAATCATGCTGGCTCCGAAAACCAACATTGGATGTATTAAGTAGTGAAACACTTGTGATGCCGTAGGGGAGTATCCCATAAAGATGTCCCACCAGTGGTGCTCTCCCACCTTTTCCACTTTGGTTAAAACAGTTTTTATGTTTTCTGTGTCATGTTCTACTTGCCAGAGCATTCGCCGAGTTGTTCTGTTCACTTCCTGGACCAGTTTTTCTATGTCAGGACGTCTAAGCATTGCTTTGAAAAGACTAGTGTTCATTCCTATCTGTAATTTTGGCACATCATGATACATTATATAATCAGCTTCAATCAGTTGTCTAGTAGTCACTGGAACAATATAATCAAAGTCACAGCCTGTGATTCGAGTAAAATTACATATGCAAAAATTGGTACCATTTGCAACTTCATGACAAGCATCTACGGTAAAATTAGCACAAAAGGTCCTAACACATGCACACCCATTTCCTACGTAATAGACTTGTGATTGCACTTTAGCATGGGGAAGCATCTCAAAGGTACACACACTATTCTCAGTATCTAAGCATAAATCTTCATTTTCCACTACTGCATTTTCACAGATATATCCTAATTGTCCCCTAGGAGTACAAGCCTCAGTACTGACTGACTGCCACCTTTTCTTGGTGTGATCATAACTCGCCCAAACATTATGGTCTGATGCCTGCTCTGCTGGTGCTAAGAAAAAAATCTAGGAGCCGTTAGTTGGGGTGAGATAAGAAAGGGTTTAATTATGCCAAGGCAAGAGATGTTACATGACGCGCGCCCCGGGCTGTGCCCGAGATGTTACATTTATAACAATATCTGGCCAATCCCAAGTGTGTCCACCCTATAACTTTTGGCCTGGTCCACCCCCTGGCCTGCCTCCTGGAATTGGGTCGGGGGGCTTTTTGGGACCCCCTCTTCATCATCCTTCATCATCTTCGGGGTACAGAGAGCAGAGTCACCCAGTTCCTTGACTCTGTCCTGCGGTTTAGGCCAAGATACAAGCGTTCTCCAAACAAGACAGGCTTGCCTTGACTAAGAGACTAAACATTTTCTACTGGATATGGGAATAGGGTTGATATGGGGAGTATGGAATGGGGTGAGAGGATTAAGGAATGTATAAACTAAGGGGTACTACGGGGAAGAGGGAGAAAGGGGTTTGTTTCTAAAATCTACTTCTATTACCTATAAAACTTGTAAAGCTTACAAAATTAGAAAAATAAAAAACATTAGGGGGCTTAAGGCATCAGTCAATGGGTCTGACAATTACGTTTTGGTGTATGGCTCCTAATGTCAAAATAGGAAAGATGGTCTTTTCTTTGGCTGCACTGATAGTGAGTACATAAGCTTCAATTTGTTCATGTTGAGGATTGTAAGTGAAATTCACTAACTGCCACCATGCTTGGTAATTTTTCTCAAATTGTGTAGTGGAACTGTTTCTAGCTATTATTTCTCTTACCTCTTGTGGTTCCTGAGGTTCCTTCCCTTAATATTCCTGCAGCTACAGATTGTACCCACTGTTGAGTTTGGAGACATTGTATTGCAAGTGCAAACCTTTTATGGATGACACCAGCATAGTCAATAATCTTGGTGAAATCCTTTGCAGTGTGGTTAGCTACTAATGTTAACAACTTAACTGCCAATGATTGTGTTTCTGCCAAAGTGAGCAAAGATGATCTTAAAGGGACTTTGAGTTTTTCTAGATCAGATGTGACAGCACTTAGTTTATTCACTAACACCTCTTGATCTATGGTGTTTGGTACACCTAATCCTGTGCCAAACCATCCGGTTGCATCTCTTTGAATTCTGGTACGAGGGGATCTGGTCATCATCCATGCATGCCAGCCTTTAAGGCTTTGTTGAATATAGGGCTGACAATCTTTTTGTATGTTTGATATGTTTACTTGAAGGTTTATTCGGACCCTTTTCAGTGAATATGTGGGATCTAACAACAGCTTTTGCTCATTTGAGTGTCTAATTACGTACGGTCCAGCAAAAGTTAAATTGTGGACATTCCCACAGGTCGGAGGAGTTGTCGAGGTGGTGGTAGTGGCTTTAGTCAATGGTGTGGTAGGAGGTTTAGTAGTTGGGATACTTGATGAAGCCTTAATTATAAATCTCCTGACTATATTTACTTCCTTAGTTGTCCATTGACATATTCCAGAAACTGTTCTATTTAGAGTGAAGGTGTACCAACATTCATCAGAATTACATTCATGTTTACTAAGTACATTTCCGAAGTTATACGGGTAGGTGAGTTTTATTTGCAGATTATCCCGTAAGGAAATGTTAGTTTTGGGTGACCACTCAATCAATGAGGGTGGTTTATACATTTTACATCCAATTCGAGTTTGGTCTCCAACTTTTCCTATTAGAACACTTGCAATGTATGGGTTACCAGGACATTCCCAATTATCCAGCACTCTTGCTCCTCGGAGGATTATGATAGATGGATTGTATTCGTTCGTTTCAGATGGAGTCGTATTGTGCATGTTTAGTACACCAATTTGTAAACCAGAACTCTCATTATAGGCCTGTAACCATAATGGATTTTGGGCATGAGTTTGACCTAACACCAATGTACTTATCAGTCCAAAGATCAGCATTGAGGAGGCTTGATAGTAGATGATTCTTCTCCCGAGGTCCATGCTTCCTCTGGAACCCTCTTGACTCGAGAGTAGTGGATCCACGTAGGTTTCTCTTTCACCCAGATCGCTGTGAAGGTGGTCATCAGCACCTGGTAGGGTCCATCCCACTTCTCCCGTAGTGGATCTCCTGAAAGATTCTTAACATATACCCCACCGCCAGGGTTGAATGGATGTAACTTACAATCAGGTTGCTTGGGTTGGTGTTCTAACACCACCGCAGCATTTTTCTGCAATTGTTTTCCTACAGCCATAACATAATCATACACATACTGACTACCAATTTGATCTACAGCTTCACTATTCACAGTTTGCATCATGTAGGGTCTGCCAAATAGAATTTCAAATGGGCTCAGTTTCTCTTTTGACCTCGGCTTGACCCTTAGTCTAATTAAAGCAATAGGTAAAGCTTGGTACCAGTAAAGATTTGTTTCCTGACATATTTTAGTAATTTGTTGTTTAATGAGATGATTCATTTTTTTCTACTTGCCCACTTGCTTGGGGTCTGTAGGGCGTATGCAATTGCCAATCAATTTTCAATGCTTTACTTATTGCTTGTACCACTTCTGCACAAAAGTGTGAACCTCTATCTGAAGAGATACTCTTAGGTACTCCAAATCGTGGTATAATCTCATTTAGCAAGACTTTAACCACTTCTCTTGACTTATTTGTTCTACATGGGAATGCCTCTGGCCAAACAGAAAATGTGTCAGTCAAAACTAGTAAATAATGGTACCCCCCTTTTCTTGGAAGTTCAGAGAAGTCAATCTGCCAAATCTCACCTGGAAAGCCTCCTCTTTTTATTGCTCCTGGGTTAATTTTAAGTTTGGTATTTGGATTGTTTTTCAGGCAAAGTTCACATTGGGATGTGACTCGTTTTATTGTGGTAAACAAATTTGGTCCTGCTACTCTAGTTTTTAAGTGTTGATAGAGTGGATCCAAACCCCAGTGAGTTTTATCATGTTCTGTTTTCACAAATTGCCATATTAATTTTTCTGGTAATACTAATTGGCCTGTCTTCAATTGACCCCATCCATTGTCTAACAGCTTACCTCCGTTTTTGTGTATCCACTGATAATCTGTTTCCTGATACTCTACCTGTTGATTTGTGTCCAATCCTTCTGGTACTAAAGCTGCTACTGGTTGTTCAGTACCTCTTGCAGCTGCTAATTTGGCTTCTGCATCAGTTTTTCTGTTTCCTATTTCTGGAACGGTGTTGCCTTTCAGGTGTCTCCTGCAATGCATTATAGCCACCTGTAATGGGAGTTGGACGGCTTCTAACAATCGCAGGATCTCCTCTGCATGTTTAACAGCTTTTCCTTGACTGGTCAATAGTCCTCTTAACTTCCAGATCGCTCCGTGGGCATGTACAACAGCAAAGGCATATTTAGAGTCAGTCCAGATGTTGATTTGCTTTCCCTTTGCCAGTTCAAGAGCTCGGGTAAGAGCTATCAGTTCTGCTTTCTGAGCTGAAGTTCCTACAGGTAAAGGGTTGGATTCAATTACCTGTTCTGTTGTGGTCACTGCGTAGCCAGCCATCCTTGTACCTTGTTTCACGAAACTGCTGCCATCCGAGAACCAGTCGTCTACATCCTGAAGTGGTTCTTCTTTGAGGTCTGGGTGACTGGAGTACACTGCTTCAATGGTCTCCAAGCAGTCGTGTACAACAGGTTCTGCTGAGGTTTTTCCTTCTAGAAATGAAGCTGGGTTGACAGTGTTAGTCACCTGAATGGTTACATCATCAGATTCAGCTAGGATTGCCTGGTATTTCAGGAACCGGGAAGGTGACAGCCAATGGTTCTCTTTTTGTTCTAGCACTGCAGATACAGTATGGGATACCAACACAGTCATTTTCTGTCCCATAGTAAGCTTTCTGGCTTCTTCTATGTTTACAACCACTGCTGCAACTGCCCTTAGACAGGTAGGCCATCCTTTGCTTACCTCATCCAGTTGCTTGGAGAAGTAGGCCACTGCTCTTTTGTGCGGCCCCAGTTGTTGAGCCAGGACCCCTAAAGCCATTCCTTGATGCTCATGCGAGAACAGCCAGAAGGGCTTCGTCACATCAGGTAAACCCAACGCCGGAGCCCTCATGAGTTCTCGCTTCAGTCTTTTGAAGGCTTTGTCTGCCTCGGGGGTCCAAGTTATGTGATCTTTATTCACTCTTAGCAGATCATACAGAGGCTTTGCAATTATCCCATACTGATATATCCACAAGCGGCACCAACCTGTCATTCCTAGGAAGGCTCGGAGGCTTCTCACCGTTTCTGGTCTGGGTGTCTGGCAGATGGCTTCTTTCCCCGCCATCCCCAGGGATCGCTGTCCTCCCGATACTTCATATCCCAGGTACACAACCTTCTCCTGGACCAGCTGGGCTTTCTGTTGATAGACTCGATAACCACTTAAACCCAAAAAGTTTAAGAGAGATATTGTCTATTGAATGCAGTCCTCTTTTGTTTCTGTTGCTATTAGGAGATCATCTACATATTGCAGAAGAACGCCCTCTCCCGGTGGCTGTTGCCACAGTTCTAGCTCTCTGGCTAGTTCGTTACCAAAAATTATGGGATTATTTTTAAAGCCTTGAGGCAAAACCGTCCATGTAATTTGCATTTTTCTCCCTCTGTTAAGATTCCCATTCAAAGGCAAAAATCTTTTGGCTTTCCTGTGCTAGGGTAGACAGAAAAAGGCATCTTTTAAATCCAACACTGTAAACCAAATCAAATTGTCTCTTAATTTAGTCAGAAGTATATAAGGATTTGCTACAACAGGATGTATAGTTTTGGTTATTTTATTTACTGCTCTTAAATCTTGTACTAACCTGTAGGTCCCATTCGGTTTCTTCACTGGAAGGATTGGAGTGTTAAAGTCTGATTCACACTCTATCAACAGCCCTAATTTCAGAAAGTTTTCAATTATTGGTTCAATCCCTTTTTTATCTTCTAGCCTCAGTGGATATTGTTTCTTAGCCACTGGCTTAGCTCCTGGTTGTAATTCTATTTGAATAGGGGTTGCCCATTTTGACTTACCTGGAGTGTCAGTGGTCCACACTAGGGGGTACACCTGATTTGTAATTTGGTCAATATTCTGATTGTTTGGTTTTGGTTCTATGCAGTTCACAGCCAAACTCAGAGCTGCCAATAATTGTTCCTCCTTTACTTTGAATTCAATTTTACCTTGTTTAAATTCTATTACAGCTCCCAGATTTTCTAATAGATCTCTGCCCAATAAAGGTTTGGGTGAACTTGGCAAATACAAAAACTGATGCAATCCCATTTGTTTCCCAATTTTAAACTTTGGGGGTTTTAAAAAGAAAGCTTTTTCTGATTGGCCAGTGGCACCAATAACCTGTACATAATTATCAGTTTTAGGTATCAATTCCTGATTTAAAACAGAAAATGTTGCCCCAGTGTCGATTAAAAAAAACAGTTTTTCCTCTTCTTCCCCTAGCCGAATTGTAACCAGGGGGTCTGCCAGGGAAAAACCAGCCGGTCCCCGTCAATCACTATCTTGGTGGGCTATGACAGCCCCTCCTGAATTTCTGTTTGCCCGAGTAGGACACTCCCTCTTCCAGTGCCCCTCCTGCTTACAATAAGCACACTGATTTTGACCTATCTCTGTTTGCTTGAAGGGTAAACCTCCCCTTCCCCGTGTTGCCTGTCCACGGCCACGACCCCTGTAATACTGCCCTGCTGTTACTGGGTTCCGTGTTAAAACTGCAATCATTGCCCTTGTAAGCCTTTTATCTTCCCTCTTTTCCCTGTTGTTATACACTTTCCAGGCTTCATTCATTAAT
The DNA here is from genome assembly GCF_003984885.1 of Neopelma chrysocephalum. Classification (NCBI taxonomy): domain Eukaryota; kingdom Metazoa; phylum Chordata; class Aves; order Passeriformes; family Pipridae; genus Neopelma; species Neopelma chrysocephalum. The sequence continues at coordinate 1,018,053 of NW_020925675.1, forward strand.
ACCTCTAAATCTTTATTAGCAGGGTGGTCTATTTTCTGCAATCTCTTTCTAATATCAGGATTACACTGTCCCATTAATAACCCCACCAAATGTAGTTTACCTTCTTCTGATGATGGATCTAAGGTAGTATATTTTCTCATGGCAGCCCTCAGTCTATCCAAGAACTCTGTGGGGGTTTCATTTCGCCCCTGCCTTACATCATACAAGGCTGCCCAGTTCACTGCTTTAGGGATAGCATTTTGTAATCCCACCTTAATCAGATCCCTATATTTCATCAGCATTCCATAATGGTCTGGGTTGTTTGGATCTCAATTAGGTTGTTGCAATGGAAAAATCTGATCTACATCCCCTGTTAAAACTCCCGTGGCAATCTGGCTTACTACTTCTCGTCTAGCTGTTTTTATTACAAGTTCCTTTTCGGTTTCTGTCAACTCTGATAACATCAAATCAATATTGGTCCAGTCTATTTCCTGATTCTTTGCAATTAATTCCAATCTCTTAGCCACTTTCTCAGGATTTTCCCTAAAGCACTTAGCTTCCTCTCTCCAGTTGTTCAAATCACTAGCCGAAAAGGGTGCTTTCACTTTTGCCTGCGTGCCTGTAGGTGTTATTACCTGACGCAGAGGCACCAACATGTGACCTACCCCTGCTGTTTGAGCTCTTGTCTTGATCCCGCTCCTTCTTCTACCACTCTGTGCCAAAGTTTGACCACGATGAGTGCTACTTATTCCTTCCTCGGGGTCTTCCACACCCCCAGCTATACTCCCAGAGTCATCTACCCCTAATCCCAATTCCTGTGGGCTGCCTGGTCCTTGCCTAGGTGGTTCCAGTCCTCTAAAATGTGCCGACTGCAATTCCTGAGGGTCCAGGATACTATCTTCATCACTCCCTTTCCTTCCCAGCTTAAGACACCTCTCACCTATGCTACAGGCATCACAGCAATGCTTTCTCGGCTTACTATTTTTCTGATCTCTTTCCAATGCCAGTACAAGGGGGTCCTGGGGTGCTACATTAATTCCACAGCTTTTCTGCCACTCTGGTGTGTCTCTTTAAGTGAAAAACATATCAGCATAGACCACCTCATCCCATTTCTGTTCTCTGCGGAGGAATAACATAAGCTGTAAAACAGTATTATAATTTATACTTCCCTGTGGAGGCCATTTTTCACCATCATCTAACCACCAAATGCACACTTAATAACAAATCTGTATACTCAAAACACAAAATTCAAACCAGATGTTAAGACCCTGAGCATATTGAAAGAAACACTGGCCTATGAATCCTACAACAATAATATCAGATGCACCTAGTTTCCTCCAGAGTTTGGTTATTTCCACATCTAACACAATACAAATTTAAAGTCCAACCTAACCTTATCTCTTGGGAAGATCTGGGTCCTAAAATATACTTAAAACAGTTATTACATAAAGCACGCACATATAATGAACAATTGCAAAATGGACAGATCTTAATTCTAGGTTTTAAGCTATGTGGCGTATTCACAGTCAATATTTCAGACCCCCTCCCCATACAAGTTTAACAAGATGTTTCTATGGTTAGTTTAGGGTGGACAGACACTTCAGGAGTTCGGTATTGCCTCCAACACAAAGCAAGAAAACACAAAATTAGTAAAGCAATATAACAAGAACAAACTGCTATTACAAGTGCTATTTTCCAAGAATACATAATAGATGGCTTGAAACATAGACAAAAGAACAACCAAAGGAAACTTAGGTGCTTTGTTCTTTCCCCGATATAAACACTATTAGGCCAAATACAGACAAAACCAGAACATACCAGCCCAGAGGGGATATTCCCCAAGAAGAGTATCCTCTCCCATGTCCCGTGATAGACAGCATCCCGCCTTTGACTTACAGGTATCCAGAACCAGAATAACCAGAATCCAGAATAAACAAAACCAGAAACCAAATATAAATACCTTTTATCAATAGGCAGTATTCTTGTCCAGCCCCCGCAAGAGGCCACCGAAGGAGGGAGCCCCTTCAGGTAGAAAAACTTACCCAAGGGCGCCCAGGGGGTCCCGTCCTCCGAGGATCTCTGCAGCCTGGGTGGAGAAGTTGTGCCGCCGCAGGTCGCCAAATGAATCCAAAAAATCGGGTATAATGAACTGCCCAGAGACTTTGATCTTTTGAGCAGCAAAGGTATTTATTAGCAGCACTGGGAGCAAGCCAGCTATTGCTGGAAAAACTTGCTCAAAGGCTTCACACAAAATCAGCAGTTTTTATACAATTTTCAGATGTGATTAAATGCATATTCAAGTGATTACAGCATCTATTCATACATATTGATAACAGGCGGAGTATAGGTGGAGCTCAGGCGGAGTTTGGGGCGGTGCTTCTCTTGGCCCTCAATTCTGGGGGTAGTTCTGCCCTTCCTCCCATGGGGCTGGGGGCTTAAACTCATCTTCATCAGCTTGACCCTTCTTTCTTTCCATTGTTCTTGACCCGCTCACTCAAGCTTGGAGAAAACCCTGGCTCCTGGCCTATTTCTCCTATTCAAATGTCTACTTTATCTTACTGCATCCTAATTTATTGCCTCTAGGTCTATTACATGTACTTCTACCATTCTGTTAAGCTTTGGTCCAGTAAGTAGAACAGAACAAGCACAGATCGTTTTGGATGTAAGTAACTTGTTAGCAGGCCCAAGTTTCTTAGTTAACTCTTTTGGGCCTACTCTCCTGTTTCAGCTATGAGTGAAGTCTTTCAATTACAATATGTGGACAGAGTTAGAAATGAGTTGGATTTACAGTGTGTAGGGGTCCCTCAAACTGTTATGTGGGAAATGCTGAAGGGAGGAATGGTCCTAGCCCTGCTCCTTTGAGAAACTAGGTACCTAACTCTGGTCCTTTGGTACCATGCATTTTTCTTGCCTACAAGGATTTTTCCATCTGGAATCAAATCTATTTCTGATAGCTAAACATAATTTTTCAACACTTGCCCTGCAAATCATTTTCTCCAGCCCTCAATCATTTTTGTGGTTCTTTTCTGTACCCTCTCCAATTTTGTCACCATGTTTTAAAATGTGGCTGTCAGACTCATAAACAGCCACTCAATTTCAACATTAGTAGTGCCATACCACCTGGCTGCAGACCCAAGGGTCACATCAGCACTTTCAGATTTGAGGGTCCAACTCAAAGCCAGCACTGCAGTGTTTGTCCAGCTTTTTGTTTTGTGTTTGCAAGAAGCGTCTTATTGCATTAAAATGCATTTTGTTTGCCCAAGACAGGCGGTGCAGTTTGTTATGTCAGGCTGCCCTGGACTTTCATTCTTTGCTATTTCACCAACCATGTCATTTAATGGTGATTTTTATTGATGCCTAATAGGAGCTAAGGAAAAAACTCTGGAGCAGTTAATCGAGAATGAGATAAGAAAAGGGTTTCATTCCGTTACAAGACGCGCGTACCTTCCATGCCTGAGATGTTACAATTTATAATACTGTCTGACCAATCCAAGTTTTGTCCATCCCGTAGCTTTTGCCCTGGTCCACCCCCTGGCCCACTGTGGCCAGAATAGAGAGATTTCTCTGAACGATTTTTCCTGCTTTCTGTAGGCCTTGCTTGACATGACTTTAGAAGCTGTAAGCTGTAATGTTTATGCTTATAGACTGTGTGAAAATATGCAATGTTTATACTTGTTAGCTGTGTGTCTAGTTATAAGGTTTGAGAACATAGTATGTTTATAGTAAGAAAGCCTTGAGAAACTAGAGATAAAGGTACACCTGCAGATTTCGGAAAGCACCTAATTAGGAAGGCCTTTACATGCCAAGTATGATTTCAGATCGCGTGGACAGAACATCAGGTCCAATGAACTGGAGACATGAGACGTGTGCACAGACTGAGCTATCCAATCACCTTGTTGTAAGCATGTGCCCAAAACAAACTAAACTGTATAAAAGTTAACTCATTTAAATAATAAATTGGACATTTTCCCTGATCACATTGATCGTTTGCATGTGTTCCTAAACCTCTCCATCAACAAATGGTAGCAGAGGATGGCTGAATTCCTCTCCCGATGTCTGGTGCCTGGAAAAACAGGGATTCCGGTTTCGTCGTTCCGAGGGACGTAAGGCAAACAGAAGGAGCTGAGAGAAGCAGCCGATAGAAGTGGCATTTCCCCCGGCGCCAAGAATTTAAAGCTGCGCGCAGTACCGCAATACAAGCGGAATCTCACTCTGATCAGGTTAGGGGCTGAGGGGGCAGTATGGGGTCCGCTCTTTCAAAAGAAGAAGAGGCGGTGCAAAAGCTCCTCCATTTAATTCTCTCTGAGAGAGATTCTAATTATGACGAAAAAGCCCTTAAAGGGTTATTAATCCCCACAGCTCGAGCTGCCTTTGAGGTGTCCACACGGGATGCTATAAAGGAACAGTTAGGGGAAGAGATCAAAGGATCTAAGGAATCAGCTAGCTATCTTACGTTGTGGCTGCTGACCGAAACAGAGAAATTTATAAGGACTGAGAGGCAAGTTACAGCTTTAGCCTATGCTGCATTAGCGAGCAGCAAAACTGAAAGCAAAGAGAGCAACTCAGCTTTTCAGCTTTTATTCATTATTCCAACAATCGCGCTACCGGCGAATTTCAAAGTGCAGGCTTTTGCCCGATCGTCAGCCAGCGGCCCCAGCAGCAGTTCGTCCTTAGCCCTGAACAGTTCTAGCTCTGTGCAGGACACCATTGCCAGCTGCGCCTCCCCCCGCGGCGAGCTCTCCACCACCCCCCCCGCTGCCGTTTCTCCTGCCGCCGCTTCTAAAGCTGCTGCCACGTTGCCGCCTGGAGCCGTGCCCTGCCCCATCGTGCTGCCGCGTGGAGCCGGCCCCCCCACCGCTCCTGTGCCCGCGCCGAGCCCCGGCAGAGAGTCCCGGACCGGGAGAGCCCCCCCGGCGCCTCCTTGGTCAAGAGCCACTGCTGCCGTGATCGCGCCTGCGCCCGCCATTGCCGCCGCTGCCACGGCCCCCCCCCCACCGCCGAGCGCCGTCAGCCCTGTCTGCCCGACCGTGACCGTGCCCACCGCCGCTTGCCCGTCCGCGAACGCGATTGCCGCTGCCGCGACCCCGCCTCCGCCATAGCCCGCGCTGACCGACCACCGTCGCACCCTGTTACGTCACCACCGCGCGACACCGACCCCAAGCTGCCGAGAGCCACCATCGCCCCCCCCGCCGAACCCGCCAAGAGACAACTTCGGTAAGAAAGAACGGGAGGGGGGGGAAGGAGCCGCGAACGACCCCACACGACCGTGCCGCCCCATCTACCGCTGCTGCCGTCTGCCCCCCCCGCGTCACCGAGTTTGACATGGGACTCAGAGGACCAAGTGCAGTTGCAGCTTTGCAAGCATCTGTGGCAGACAAGAAGTTGAGGCGACACGAGCTCTCTGCACCTCCTCTGCCATTGCCAGCTCCCTATACCCCCATACAGAGACAGGTTTCCCCAAGCCTTTTTTTTTTCTGTCGACTCCACCACCTCCACAAACTCCATTTAGAGAGAGGGGAGGGGGTGGGACCGTGCTGGGAGGATCTGTGAATCTGCAGTTTGGGGGTTCAGGGGCTAGCTCGAGTGGGGAGGGTCCAGAGCAGAGATAAAAAGGAATTCTGTGAGATACTATGATAGAGGGAAAGTTTATGTCTTTAACTCCTAAGACATTTTCAGTTAGAACAGATGCAGGAGACAATAGAAGCTATTAAGCCTTAGATTAGAAAATGGTAAAAGAAGCTAAATTTACAACTACTCAATATGGGTTGAGATCGAGGTATATTACATCTGTGGTACAACATTTTTAAGAATAAGTATTATCTCCAATAATAAGGACCTTTTTTCTCTTAACTCTTTAAATTTTATCTCAAATTCTGGTAGCAGTAATGTTTATATAGACTGGAGACACTGAAGTCTGTAAGAGTCTGTGCTGTCCCTTGCGTTACAGTATTCTAAGTCTTTTAGTGTGATGCTTTACCATATACACTTCCCAGATTTTTGACATCTAGAGACGTTCCTATTTGTTGTGTATATTTTTCCAAATGGCATGTGTTAATGAGAATGAGTAGGGAAAAATTAGGTCTAGTTTACAGAAGCCACAAAGAGATATAACTTTGTTCTGGTTGAGAAAACATAGTTTTCTTGTGCTTTCTTTTTAAATTTTTTTTGTGAAAAGACCATTTCCCCTTTAACTTCATAGCATGATTTTTGTAGTGGTCTTTATTTGAGGAAGCTTTGAAGTTCTTGGACCCCTAGAAGAACTATTAGAGCTTAGTTTTTGTGCTCCTTATTAATTTGCTAGTTTAATATCAAAGACCCAACCTGCTGTCCCAGTGTAAGATCACAATGCTGTTAAGATTAGATAGTGAAGTGACAAGACAGAGAGTTACTTATTGAAACTCAAATAACTGCTGGCTTCTATCAAATCCTACCTTGTTCATGTCAAAAAGACATCAGAATTCATTTCAGCTAGGATGGACAGACAAATCTGTATAAACATGTAATCAATGCTCTCCTAACCCTTCTTCTGTCTGATCAAGTTTCAGTCTACACATCTCATTGTGACTGAGTGAGAAAGAGGTCTGGGAGAATAAGATATTTTTGTCCTTTACAAGAAACAATTAGACTAACCTAATTTTTATTTCTTCTCTTTTTGCTACAGATTTCCACACACATACAATTTAGCTTTCTTAAGACCTTGTTATGGCTTGGATGAGACTTGAGTTACAGCACTGTTGATTGAAAGAGTTTAAATACAAAAAATGTTCCCTGAATGTTTGCCTTGTCTGTATGCTCATTTGAGCTAAGAAAACTGAAAAAGGATTTTTAAAATTTAGGCAGATAAAACATTTTACAAGGAAAGCAAATGCTGTTGCAGCCCAGAGCAAATGTTACCGAGTATGATTTATGTGATATATGTACTTTTTCAATGAGAAGGAGTAGAAGTTATAGACCCACTCTTTTATAACATTATCTTTGTGCTGACTGTTCACAGTAACATACTAAGTAGCACAAAACTCTCACTAAGCACCTATAAACTCGGTCATGTGCATCACATCCTACAGTTAAAAGAATTGATTATGCATTTAAAGCAAGCCTTATCTAGAAATAGAAATTTTTATTGAGCTTTCTTCATCAACTTCTATTTTCTTTATTTAACCTAATTGAAAGCTGCTTTAAAATGCATTGATGACATCACCATTTGGATAGGATTCTAAACTGATGGTTTTAAGTTCCAAGCCTTTGAAATGAATGAAAGTTCTTTTTGAAGCATGAAATTACCATTTCTTGCAACTTCTTCCTTAATTTAAAATTGCTAATCCTATGAGACTGATAGTTCAAACATCTACTTGAGACTGAAGCCTACTTTGCCCATAGATATATCACTGTTGTGAAACAAGAATAAACTAATAAGTAATAATTTTAAATCAGTGCATCATTCTTATGTACAAAATTGCTTCAATTTAACTATGCCAGTGCAATACCACTTTCTTTTTTAGAGCTGTGTATAGTACACATTGGTCTTTCTATAAGCTGCTCTAGACAATAGTTTTGTAACTAAAGCAATGCTACTGTAGCATTTAATACAGCTTGGATTATCACACTTCCAGTACTTCTGCAGTGCCCTAACATGAGACTACCTTCTTTGCCAGGTGTTAGTATCTACTTGCGATCTGCATATGCAGAATTGATAAATACTGAGAAAAATTCTCACTGTTTGCAATCTTTGATCGCTTCATCTGTAGGGAAACTATTTCTTTCTCTGTTGTAGTTTTAACTTGCTAGCTAGTATGATTTCTCTGCATTCTAGAGATTTTAAGCAGAGAATGCTCAATATTCCTTTTGATTTTACACTTACAAATGCTATGTATCACATCTTGAATGAGATTTATTGAAACTTTAGAGTTGCTAAGAGTAATTAAGTCTGTAGAAAAGACTTCCTTTTTTTAGTGTAATCAGATATAATTGTTATCATTTCTTCAATCTTGTGGTTTCATTCTTTCAATAGATGATTCCTCAGCTTTGACAAAACCTATTGTTTTATTGTTAAAATCAGTTAAAATCTTGGAGCTTTATTATGCATCCCAAAGCAAATGTTAATACATTGCCTTTCTTTTACAAATCACATTTAACTGAAAGCCTAAGTGATCTGTAGAAATTCTTTTCTCTTCACCCATATATCTTACTTTATACTTATTAAAAGAATCTGTATTTTTCAGCTGAAACAACTTTTGTAGCACAGCTGTGAGTTAGATGATGATAAGACAGCTTTTACTACAGTGTGACAGAGACCAATGGAGCCATTTGGAAATTTATTAATCAGTTGCATCATGCAATTAATACCCATCCTGACCTAGATGAGAACATGAAGGTGAAATTTTTAGACATGTTAGCCTATAATTTTATCAGAATTGTTAGAAGTTATAGATAGTATATACATACTCTATTACAAAATAGAACTGCTATAGAATTTTGCTATTATCACAAAGGTATTTGGTAAAGAGATTAGTGAGTTAAGAATTTTAAAAACACTTTTGCAAAAGCAGAAATGGGGAGAGAGAAGGGTGTCAGCCCCTTAGTTGACTTGCAAAAGTGTTTTCATGTGTTCAGGTTTTTGCACACAGGTGTTCTCTAGCTATCTGCATGATGGATGAGGCCTTGGAAAGAAGCTGGTTCTTCGGAACAAGGTTGATGTTGTTCCTGCAGGTGACTGTGACACCACCAGAAGCTGTTGTAGCTAACAGTTGTCTTAATATTATTAGAACACAGTTTATTGAGCACAATTTTTTAGCATTTTTAAGGCACATAATTTTAAAAGTTAAGAAGCAAATAATTATAGAGGGTAAGAATTTAAGTATAATGTATTGTATGACCTTTGGATTACTCACTAGGTATTGGTAAAAGAAAGTTTATCTATCTGGTTAGTTTTATCTGTTTGGTTAAGAAGCTTTAACATTATAAGGTACTAGAGAATTATTATAATTTCTTGGTTTATAAAACACAGTGACATGGAATTCAAAAGTATGTTTGTGTGAAATGTGTTTGTATGATGGTGGCCACCGTGTGAAAGTGAATGAATGAAAATGTATGCATGTATGTGTGTGAACATATGAACATATACACAAACACCTTTAAATAAAAACAGAAGACACATAACCCTAAATTGTATAGAGTTCCATTTACAGAAGTGTTTTAGATTGAATAAGGGCTTTCAAGAATAAACCCTATATTTAGTAGCACCTTTCAGCAAAAGTTAGAGCACAAACCCTAAAGTCAATAGGTTGTTAAGTTCGTTAATAATAATAGTAATTATTATTATATGTAATTGTGTTTGTTGATGTTATAGGTATAATAAAGAATGTTACAAGAATACAGTAAAAATTGTTCAAAAGCAGAAATGGGGAATTGTGGCCAGAATAGAGAGATTTCTCTGAACAATTTTTCCTGCTTTCTGTAGGCCTTGCTTGACATGACTTTAGAAGCTGTAAGCTGTAATGTTTATGCTTATAGACTGTGTGAAAATATGCAATGTTTATACTTGTTAGCTGTGTGTCTAGTTATAAGGTTTGAGAACATAGTATGTTTATAGTAAGAAAGCCTTGAGAAACTAGAGATAAAGGTACACTTGCAGATTTCGGAAAGCACCTAATTAGGAAGGCCTTTACATGCCAAGTATGATTTCAGATCGCGTGGACAGAACATCAGGTCCAATGAACTGGAGACATGAGACGCGTGCACAGATTGAGCTATCCAATCACCTTGTTGTAAGCATGTGCCCAAAACAAACTAAACTGTATAAAAGTTAACTCATTTAAATAATAAATTGGACATTTTCCCTGATCACATTGATCGTTTGCATGTGTTCCTAAACCTCTCCATCAACAGCCCACCCCCTGGGAATTGGGTCTGGAGGCTTTTCTTCATCATCTTCATCTTCTTCAGAGCACAAATGGTACATGGTCACCTAGTTTCTGGTCGTGTTCTGTGGTTCAGGCCAAGATATGAGTGTTCTCTAAACAGCATAGGCCTTGCCTTGACAAAAGAATAAACATTTTCTACTGGAATTCAGGGGTAGAATTTGTAGACGGAGGAGCTAGAACAGATTGCTCTCAGACCAATATGATCGACAAAATGTCCGTTTATTCCAAAAAGGATACTCGTTATATACTGTTACTACACCCCAACGCATAATCACTTCTTCTACAGTATTGGGTACATAAGAGAAACATACTTTGCTGTCCAGTGCTAATTGGGTTATAACAGGTGTCCATATGAGCTGAGGCCACATGTTTACCTCTCAGGACTCCTCCTTAACCTTGGCAGAGAGCCTTCTTTGTCTTAGCTTCAGAGCCCGAAGCCATGTTAACTACGCAGGATCTTTTACTGTCTGTACCTAGCTATGCCAAGGCAATGCCCTCAAAATGCAGGACAAATTGCTCACTCAATTTTGCTCCATCCACAAGAATTGATATGGGGAACATAGAATGGGGTAAGAGGGTTGAGGAATGTGTAAATTACTGTGCTAAAGGGTGAGGAATAAGGGCTGGTGCTTCTAAAACCTACTTTTACTACTTAACTACTTATAAAGCTTATAAAATTAGGAAAATAAGAAAAAACCAGATGGACCTTAAGGCATCATTACCAACCCATCTATTAAGTTTCTGGAATGATTAATCAGTATGAACCATGTACATCTTCATTGCAATGTGATCTTTTCTCTGAATTTAACTTCTAATTATCAATTCCTTTCATGACTCTCCCAGCTAGATTAAACAATTCTTTATACATGGAATTCCCAAGTAGATACGGAATTTCCATTCACTCCCTATCCTAAATTACGTAGCTTTCAATTACCCCCTGCCAGTCCTGTGCTCCACTGACTGATGTTATATTTCTGCTAATGTGTTGTGTTACTGCTGTCATGTTACTGCTTCTATATCAGTTTTTAAAGCCTTAGATATACATAAGTACATATATTCGAGTCTATATGTACATATATATGCAAAACTGTAATCAGTATGAAAACTGTGATGGAAATCCACACCATCAGAGATCAGTGATGAATGAGAATCCAGGATAGGTTTTAATGCTTATTAGTAATTAGTTTCTTTGAAGTTATTGATGAGGGAAAGAATTTCGTGCACTTATGAGATCAGAGTTGCTTGTTTTCTTGGGAAAGACAGTGAAATATAACCACAACTGTATGAGCAGTGACAAACTGATGGATGTTGAAAGAGCTACAGGAGGCAAACATTCAAAGGTTTTCGAAAGGACTCACATGTCTGAACAGCCTGAGCAAAGGGCAGGTTCTGGTCTTCTGCTGGTGTGTCAGCAAGCACTGCATCATTGAGCCCTACAACTTTTGTATGCTGCCTGATTACAGAGAAATGTTTAGCCACTGGTTCCATAGAAGGAAGAAGGCTTTGGAAAGATCTGATAGATAAGAAAGTCTGGACTTGAACCTGAGCCTCCCATACAGTCATCTCCACACTGTAATACAATGTTGCTAAGCTACCAAGGTTTTCTTCTAATTGTCCTGGTCGAGAAATTAGAGACAAAATCTTCTTTTGTTCTTGGACAGCATGGCACAGTCTTTGTCACTATTGAGAAGATGGTTTGGAGATGCTGGGAATATAAACATTCTAAATCCATGGAGAACCAACTAAAACAGGGGGTTTATGTCTTCTAAAATTAGTTTTGCACTTGGTTTCCAATCCCTTGGCCCTGAATTTTGATTCTTGCATGCCATTGTTTGCACAACAATGTTGAAACTCAATACAATGTGTTGGAGGGATTTACAAAATAAAAGGGCAACTTTAAAAATCACTGTTATTTCTATTTTGGGGCCAATTTGTTCAAACAGTTGGATGTCCAACTCTATAGGAAAAAAATAGGAGGATTGAAATACTTTTTCCTCATTTTCAACTGTCTTGGAATATAATTGCTCATGGTTTGCCTTGCTAACTATTGTGCGTCTAAGAGTTTATGTGTGTATATAGATAAATTGATCAATTGATAGATAGATGCATAGATTGATAGATACATGGATGGATAGATAGATAGATAATATCTTCTCTATAAAGCTCAGAAGTGTGCTAGACAGCTGAAAAGCTAAAATACATAAGGAAATTGGTCTGATTTAAGCAATTAAACCAATTGTAAATGGGCATTTTTAATAATCTGTTTTCATTTTTGAATCATATAAAGTGTTACCAGTGTTTTACTGAGGGCCTTGCAAGATAAATTTTTTTCTTTCACATTGACTTACAAATCACCCAATAATCCTGCATAACATTAATTTATACTTTGAACCTAGAAAGACTTATATATGTATTTAACTCACTATGCTATATATATAAAAATAACAGACTCGTGGCCTTCAATATAACAGTAAACATCTGCCTGTCTCATGCAGTCAAGGTTATGTGCAGATTGTTAGACGCAAATAGGAAACTCATCTCAGGTCTGCTGCAGGAGTCAAACCAACTTTTTGAATGCCATAGTATTTTTAAGTGAAAAGAGAAGAATATTTTCTTTTTGAGCTTATCCACTTACATTGTATGAAGTCCCCAAGACACAGCAGAGTCAGAGGCAGGAGATTTTTTTAAAAAGAAAAACATTTTAGATCTATGTGCTGGTTTAAAAGTTAACCAGCAGGGGAAATGAACTCAACTCAAAAGAGAGATTATAAGTCAGAATAACAATTTATTAAAATAATACAATAAGTACAATTATACAGACAGACAATTGGTTTTAACCCGCAAAACCCAAATGTATAACCCAGCACCCTGGGGTATGAACAAAAGTGGTGTTCCTTGGCCCCCCCCGAGTCCAAAGTAAAGGGAGAGGGGAAAAACCTGCTGGTGGGAGAGCTGCTGCAGTCTGGTCAGAAAGTGGTGGTTGCAGTCCAGTTGAGGGTGGTGGTCTCAGTCTGGTTGAGAGCAGTGAGCTGCAGTCTGGTTGAGAGCGGTGGTCTGCAGTCTTGCTCTGGATCCCACGAGTGGTGGCAAGGTTCCGAAACTCCCAGTTTATATATTCTCCAGTTCAGGCGGGAGTGCTCAGTCCCTCCCTCAGAGCGGGGAATTCCATAAAAGGGCATGAGGAGTGCTCAGTCCCTCCCTCAGAGAGGGGAATTCCATAAAAGGGTATGAGGACAGGAACATCTTCCCACCTCGCAGGCCTCTACTGACAACAGTTTTTGGGAAATGGCATGGAAGGCTATAGAATACACAGTTTTGGGTTACACCCATCCAGTGATGAATTGGTCCCAGCCGTTCTAACCAGGACAATCTAGAAGAGAAAACTATAGGTAAGAAAGCCTTTGATGTCAACCCTGATCCACAGTGATTTATGCACATGTGTCCTACAAGGTGACCACTCAAAGGAATGGGTATTTTTCTGCTTATGAAATTTATCCTGATGGGTCTTTTCAAAGTTTGAGGTCTACAGGTAACCAGGTGTGATTTTTTTTTCTTTCCAGTTCTACATAAAACAGGCCTAAAAATAACTTTGAGTCAATCAAAAACTTCATTTTTTAGTAAGTTTGAGGCTTATTATTATTTCTTTAGACTCCTTCATGTTTTTGAGTTGTATATTTGTTTGGGATGGATCTGGGGTTGATCTATTGGTCATTGGGGTTTTTCTGTGTATTTTATTGATTTATTTGTTTTCTCCTGTTGGTGGAGAGAAGCATGAAAGGACCACAAGAGAAGAAGGATGGGCACAGCCTGTTGCTTCTACCCAAGCTCATTAGTTTGGGATTTTTAGGCATTGTGGCAGTTTGAGCCACATTAGAAATCTAAAAATCCAATTTCCAGGCTTCCCCCACCCCTCCCACAATTTATCCCAACACCGAAGAGAAAACTTTCAGGCCAGAGGCTTCTATAGGGGAAGGGGGAAGTATATATACATTTATTTACACAAATAAATATACTGTACAAACTAAAAGCAACTATATATATATATATATTACACTTCTATCAGTCCCTTCTAAGCTTCTCCCTCAATTAGTCCAGGAAAAGCCTTTTCAGGCTGATAAGTAACCAGTCTCTCTCTCGTGGGAGTGAACACTCCCCCACCAACCTCCAGCTGTTTGCTGCAGTTCTTTCTCCTTCATGAAGTCCAAGATAGCTCTGAGTCCTTTCTCTTTGGTTCTGTGCCATCTCTGTTGCGTGGTTCTCTCTTTCGCTTTCATACCTCGGTTCGCTGCTGCTGTAGTGTAGCTTATCAAACGTCCTCCGAGTCAGTTTTCGACTGCCCCCAGTCAAACCTCTGTAGGGCAACTCCCGAGCCCTTTGGCCCGTCTCCAATTCTTGCCTGAAGTTCTTCCAACTGTTGCAACGAATCACAACTGTTTCTCCTGGCAACCGAGCCTCCTCCTCCGGCCCGTCTCTTGGCTCAGCTTCAATACTAAGCCTTAAAATCCACCCCCCACCAGCCTCAATGCAGTGGGGGGGGGAAGCCCCCTAGCTTTGACCACAGGCAGTTCGGTCCAGTTATATACTGTCCCAAGTGCCCCGCAGCCCAACTACGGGGGGGGGAAGAGGGCCTGCCTCTCCCTCTTACCTCAGGTACTGTGAATCTCTTCCTTCACAGCACACACTCACTTCAATGCTGCCTCTAACCCTGGCTTAGGCAGAGTTGGGGGCCGCAGGGCTCCCCTTCCCCCCCCGGAGGCAGGGGGAAGAAGCCCAGCCACCCCCTGGCCTTCTACACCTACATGCAGCAGACACCAACAGAAATTGCCAACAGCTTCTGGTGGCTGTGTATATATGATTTTTCACAGGAGCGAACAAAATAAGCAGTGATTGGCCTTCCAGGGAACACTGCCCTGGCACCCAATCACCTCTGAGCCCCCGACTCTCGGGGGGGGCAATCTCAAACCATGACAGGCATCATGGCAGACATCAGCCATGTGGAGAGATCCAAAGGGAAATAATGGTTTGATATGGTTTTTATCTAGGAGCTTTTTTCAGAAAGCATGAGGAAACACGATGGGGCTGAACGCATGTACTCACCAAATTTGTTGAGTCTGCTGAGGGTTGGTGGAGGGCTATGCTGGTATCTCGTGGGCCACACAACTCTCCTACCCAGCTGGTGTTAGACTAGGACCTATGTCATAGATCTGTTGCTACACATTTCTTCTCCTATGAGCACAGGCTAAGAGAGTTGGGGTTGTTCAGCCTAGAGAAGAGAAGGTTCTGGGGAGACCTTAGAGCACCTTCCAGTACCTAAAGGGGCAAGATGGAGAGGGACTTTGTACAAGGGCATGTAGTGATAAGACAAGGAGGAATGGCTTCAAACTGACAGAGAGCAGGTTTAGATTAGATATCTGGAAGAAATTTTTTACTGTGAGGCACTGGCACAGGTTGCCCAGAGAAGTTGTGGATGCCCCATTCCTGGAAGTGTTCAAGGATGGGTTGGATGGGGCTTTGAGCAACCTGGTCTAATGGAAAGTGTCCCTGCCCACGGCAGGGGGGTTGGAACTAGATGTTCTTTAAGGTCCCTTCTAACCCAAACCTCTCTGTGATTCTATGATTCTATTCTCCCCTGCTCCCATCAGTGCTGCTGTTGTGTCAGGTAGTGGCACTGTTGAGTCCATTAACACAGGACTGAACATTGCAGCCACACTGAGTGTGTGTATGCGTGTGTGTGCCTTATTACCATTTATACCCCTCCCCTCCCCCCCCAATGCTGCAGGACTCCGGCAAAGAGCGAGAGAAAGAGAGTAAAGAGAGACGGAGCCATCAGCCCCTCTGATCTGCGTAACCAAATCACCTCCCTTTGCAGGGAGAGAGGGGGGAACCAGACCAAAAGACAAAATAAAAGAAATCCAACGGGGGAACAAAAAGCTTCCCCCAGGCTCACCCTTTCCCAGAGAAAAGGGTGGGACGGGTCTGTGTGTGTGCGTAGCACCGACTCCGTCAGGAAAAGAGAGTGTTTTTTCCCCCTCCTCCACTTCGTCCTCCCCCGTCCCGGGGGGAACTCCTCGTTGGGAAAAGCAAAACCGTAAACGCTTCCCCCCACCTCGCCCCACTTACAAAGGCTCTCAAACAACACTACCACCATCAAACAGAAACAAAAAAAAGTCCTTCCTCAAAAAAAAAAAAAAAAGAAGGAAAAGAAAAGAAAAAGCAAGAGAGCCGAAAGCCAGAAGCAAGAGACAAGCTCCATCGATTTCAGATCCAGGATTTTATCCAGTGCATTGATGATTTTTTTTCTCCCCTTTTTTTCCCTCCTTTCCCCCTTCTTCCTTTCTCTCACCTCCCCTCCTCCTTCTTCTCCTACCCACCCCCCTTTTTCATTTTATTTTGGATCCTGCTAAAATTAGCCGGGACTGCTCTGGGTATTGCGTGTTAATTTGATTTACTCCGGGATTCTGGCTTTCCAAGACGCCATTTTCTCCCCTTTCTCGCTCTATATCGTTCTATTTATCTCTATCTACCATTTATCTCTCGAGCTATCTCTCCGTCTGTCTGTCCGTCCATCTCCCTCTCCTTGGTGACTTCCTCCTCCCCCTGCGCTCTGCGTGCGCTGCGCGGCCGGGCGCTC
>NW_020925675.1:1034592-1065339 GCF_003984885.1 Neopelma chrysocephalum
GGGGGGAGAAGGGGGAGCTCCGCTGCCCCGGTGTGCCCCGGCTTGTTTTGACATTAAAAAGGACACGCAGCCCCGAAAATCGGCTATTTGGGGGAGCAAAGAAGTAGGGGAGGAGGCGTGGAGGTGGAGAAGGGGGGAGTAATTAGCAATGCGTCCCACCCTCCACCTTCCCCCCGCTCGGTAGCTTAATAATGGTTATCAATAAGTGGGTAATTGTCTGCCCGGGCCCCCAGTGCCGTCCCCTCCCTTCCCTTCCGGGTGGAAGTGGAGTTTTAGTCTGAATATCGCCGATATTATCGGGGAGGTGATTGTTGGGGGGGGACGGGGGGACGACACATACAGAGCCTGCAGCCGCGGGCGGCTATTGTCAACCCCAGCCCTGGCGCAAGGCTCCTACTGGGCATTCACACACTCAAACCCCTTCCTCGCCGGGTTCTCCCGGCGGGCACTGGGAAATCGGGTCGCTCTTGCCCTTGTTCCCCGGCGTGTGTATGTCAGTGTGATTGTGAGTGTGACTATGTGTGTCTATGTGTATGTGTGCATCCCACCGGGCACCGGCGGTCCCCGTGCTGCCGTTGCCCCTCTCCCTGCCTGCTGTATTTATATATCCAAAAGGCAGTTGAGAGAAGGATTTCCGATCCATTTCCGCTTCAAATAAACGGCCCCGATAATCCTGGGCCTGACGCCTGAAGCTCAAAGGGCACTTGGCCGCCGAGAGCCCGACCCGTGGAGGCGGGGGGAAACAGGGGGACATCCGGCTCGGCCACTCCCTGGCGGGCAGGTCTGTCTCACGGGACGACGCAAGGGGAGATGCGGGGGGCTTCGTGCACGGGGAACGAGCATGGGGAGATGCGGGGGGGCGGGGGGCAACACTCATCCTGGTGCCATGGGGTGGAGGTGCCCCCGTGGCTGCCGAGATCGGGGCGAGCCCAGCCTGGCTCTGGGAGGAGGATGGAGGGAGGGGGTTAGTGGGGGCCTGGCAGGCTATTTCCCGCAAGCAGATGTGTTTCATTAGCCACCGGCCCGCGGGGGGGAGCACCCCGTGTGTCCTTCTATGTCCGTCTATGTCCATCTGTCACACCACAAAGGATGTGGGGGGCAAGTGGAGCTCGGAGCCAGCAAGTGCTCCACTGTCAGGGAGAACATCTGAGCCTATTGGTATTGATGGGAGGATTCCAGGGGGAAAGGGTTGCTGGCAACTCCAATCCCATGTGGAATATTATGGGCTCAAATGGGAATAATTATTAATCTGACAACCCCTGCAGCCAGGACTAACTTGATGCAGGCTACAGTAATGATATAATCAGCTGTCAGCTGCAAACGTTAGACAGTGACAGCATGAACCTGAGGAAACAAGTGTCCAGGACCTTTTATCATAGACAACAAAAAAATATGCCTATCAGGGAATCATAGAATCATAGAATGATTTGGATTGGAAGGAACCTTAAAGACTATCTCGTTCCAACCCCCCTGCCATAGGCAGGGACACATTCCACCAGACCTGGTTGCTCAAAACCCCATCCAACCTGGCCTTGAACACTTCCAGGTATGGGGCATGTTAAAGGGAAAATGTGCAAGTGGCTGCTTCACACACACCTTTCTGCACTTCCTTGTCCTTCACTGAGATTACTCCCCTCATCAGAAGCTCCTTCCACTCAAAGGAGAAACTTTTTTCATTTCCATTTGTTTTTTAGACGAAAGGAGAAAACCTCCAAACAATGGAGTCTCTGCTCTTAGCTCGGAAGGGTTATGTAAAAGCAAGGGAAAAAATAAAAAGCAGAAACAGTGAACGGAGACTTCTGTTCCATCTCTTATTTGGTTTGGCTTTTTTTATTTTAAAGTTCTCAGACTCAAAGTTTTAATTGAAACCAGAAATCTATTGAGAACTAACTGAGCCAATAAAACCTCTGTTTTCTCTGCAGCTAGGGATGAGTATAAATAATTTTTTGCTGGTGTTATTTCAAGTTGTTTGAGCTCTTTGATTCCTGCCAAAAAGCCTAGCATAGATTATTAGCACATTAGCATTTTAGGAGGATGCACTATCTGAAATGTAATAAAATGGTGTGTTAGGTTTGTGCAGAGCCATTAAGTATGCTAGTTGTTGGCAAACAAAAGAAACAGTGGCCATGATTTATTATTAATAATGATCATAACTGAACTATTTAATTCAACTTGATATTTACTGGGTTTCTCTACTGAGGTTGTTAAGTATCATTTCCAATAATGTAATTTGATCAAGTTGGGAACTGTTCCTTTTAAACAACTGCTATTGCTGCATGCTTAATTAACTCAAGGAGTTAAATGCTCAAAAAGGTCCAACCATCATTTTTTGGCTTCAGATGCTGCTTAATCTCCTCTTCTGGTCTGTTTTGACTCATCCTTTGAGCTCTTTTTCCCCAGCACACACATCTCTTAGGTGCAAGTGCCAGGTTACCAACAGGACTCTTGCTTTCTGTTACAAGATTTGGCTAATCCCAGTTTCAGTGACTGTTTTTGCTCTCTCAGTAGGGCTCAATTGCTCACATATAGTCTTTCCCTTCTATTTTCTTTCCCCTTTAGACAACACCCTCCAGGACTGAAAAACTCTTGCCTTGTGCTCCGAGACATGCAATTACACAGCTATTTTGACTCTTGACCCAACTAGTAGCAAGAAAGGCTATTGTCTAATGAACCACATAAAAGTTCTGGGATCCAACAGATTGCTGTGATGGAAATGAAAGCTGTCCCAGTGAACTGATGACTGATTTGTTTAACCATATGCCTTTGAGGTTTTTCTTGCTTCTTGTTAACTACCCGTCTCTGGAGTATCTGTGATTTGTGAGTCTGCAGTGACGTTGAAAAGCAGCATTAATAACTGCCAAAATGTAGTCCATGATGCATGGAGGGCCAATTGAATGGGATTTAAGCCATGTTCAGAAAATTCAGCATCTAATTTTTGCCTACCATAACATGTAGGCACACAGGGTTTTGAATGTGTAAGTGCCACGATTAAGCATGCATTCGGTGATAAGGGCAGCAAATCTGTGCATAAAAAAATAGGTGGTCAAATGAAATCCATGGTAAGATCTAGCCTCATTGCTGGGAAGTACAGACATTCTTAGGGCACCAGCAATCCAAGGTTTAGAGCTAGTCCAAAGCCTAGCAAGAAAGGTGGGAGTCTGTGGGAGAACCTTAGTGGAGAAGGTTCCCAGTGTTTTGCTGCAAGGTTTATGGTTTCTACTGGGACTGGTTTTGCTGCTATTATAGGTTCTGTTCTCATTACTTTCTCTCTTTCCAACGTGATTAAAAAAAAAAAAGAGTTTTCTTTCTTGTTATTTTTGTTGAGGAAGTAAAACGACTCATGCTTTTAGAAATTTGTCATCTTGATTAAAGATGGACTTTAAAACCCCTCAACTCCAGGTTTTAGCCTAGGGGGACTGTCAGATCTGAAAATGATTTCCAAACTTTCTAAGTTGGGACTGCTTTGCCTTCTGATATGGGCATGAAATCAGGTTGCAAGCATGCAAGCTGCTTCTGAGGAGCACTCAAACTCTTAGAGACAGTTTTTTCCTTCTCCCAGTGTGAAGGCTTCGCTTGATGTGGCTTCAAAAGTTCATTGCATTTTTGGACCTGCTTAGAGATCTGCTGGATGCTGGAAACAAGCGCAGCTCCACAACAGGCACTTGGATTCTGCATTCACATTTAACTGGTTGTAGAGAGAGCAAAGCGAGGGGAATAAATAGCTGGATGAAAAAATAATTTCTTAAATTGAATAAAAGCAGTCAGAGAATAATGCAGCTTGTCTTTCAGAGCTGTGTGTGTAAAGGAAGTAAGGGGTGGTAAGTTCTGTTTATTAGCTCTTTAGAGGGAGCAGAGCTAGGGGCTTTTTTTCCCTTTTGGATTTGGATTTACTTTGCAGCACAGATTGTCCCAATGCAATGATGAGCTTTTACTGTAAGCTGTGGAGCAACTGGATATAAAAGTAATCTTCTGACATTATTTCATTTAGGATTTTGTTGTCTTTTATGAAATTAAAAATTTTCAAAGCTTTCTCAGGTTAGTCACCTGTCTCTTCAAAAGACCTAATAGAAACTCTAGACCTCAAACACTCCAAGGATCCAAACTTGATATTGATCTTTAGTTTACTCTACTTTAGCTTTAGTTTACTTCCAAGTCTAGCTGGGGATCTTTCCAAAGTCTTAGGCCTCTATCTCTCTGATCCTTGCCCAGCTGCCTGTCTACCAAACCCATGTGCCATTGCCAGTGTGTGATGATGACCCTGTTGACTTTAGACATGAAGGAGAAAGTGATGGGGCTGAAGCACGGGTGACCAAACAGGAAAGTGGCCAGAGAAGTACTCTGGGAATACGGTCATTGGGTATTGCTCACAGATCCCAGGATCAGGTTTACTCTTGCTTATGAGTGGGGGCAGTGGTGGGGCTTGTTTACATGTCCATCCAGCACAGGGGTTTTTCAGGAAAAAAAGAGTTGTGCAGATGGTAAGGATGACCCTCAGTTGTCTTCCTTAGGTGAGTCTGATGCACTTTTTTGAAAGTAAGCTCAGTGTGTGGAAAAGCCATGCAGGAGACCAATTTCCATGCAAACACGAGGTCAGAAGGTGGTGGCAAGGTGACACCAGAACAGAGCATGGCCCAAGGCTTGGCTCTGCAGTGCATGATATATCAGGATGCAAATGCCTGGCAGAGTGGGGTGCAGGGGTTGTTTCTAAATACCAGTGTGGGGTGACTTATTTAGCTTCTCACTGCCTCTGAGGAGTTAATTCCTTTTCCTGTAAGGGTTTCTGTGCAGTCTTGGGCAGATAAGAGCTCTATGAATGTGGCAGCGATGAGAGCAAAGTTTCACAGACTCACAGAATATGATGAGTTGGAAGGGACCTACAAGGATCATTGAGTCCAACTCCTGGCCCAGCACAGAACCATTCCCAAGAGTCACACAATGTGCCTGAGAGTATTGTCCTGAACTCCATCATGCTTGGTGCTGTGACCACTTCCCTGGGGAGCCTGTTCCAGCACCCAACCACCCTCTGGGTGAAGAACCTTTTTCTAATATCTAACCTAAACCTCCCCTGGCACAACTTCACGCCATTCCCTCAGGTTCTGTCACTGGTCACCCATGTCTACCCCTCCTCTTCCCCTCCTCTACTGTACTACAGTATCTCCTGTAATAGTGTTTGGGAAAGCTGTTCAGACAAATGTGTGTTAGGCAAGCATGGGGTAACCCAGGAGTCACATAAATACTTCAAAATTAGAGATGGGTTAAAGATCGGAAGCCTGAGGTTTTAAATTATTTTGAAATTTTTGTTAGCCTTAACCTTTAAAACTGATATATATATATACGTACACAATGAATCATTCTGTTTCTGTACTGGTATTTTAGAAGATGGAGAAGTTGCTTTTAAGGTGGAAGGGAGAAAATGATGATACTCAAACCAGAAGTCAAGCTGCAAGGCATTACAGGCATGTCTTTCTTCCATATGATTCCACATATTCTGAATATCCTACTGATGTGATTTCTAAGACTTGGACACTGGCCTAACTTCCCTCTGTGTTTCCAGACCCAGTGTATTGTGAAGTGATTCTGTGATCTGTGCCTGCCTCTCTTTGAGTCTTGCTAAAATTTTGGCTTTGGAGAATGCAATGGTGTTTCCACCGAAACTCCCCTGAAATCCTATTAGTTTGCTAGACAAGAAAATACTTCCTGTAGGGGTTTTTTAATTTTATTTTTTTCTTCTTTTCTTTTTCTTCTTTTTTTTTGTTTTCTCTCTCAAGCCTTCTTATGGAGCTCTATAGTGGGGATTCAATAGAATTCTGCAAGGGGAATAATTCTCTGCTGAATTCCTCAGTTCTTTTTCAGAAGGGATGAGAGACATGAAGCTTAACTGGGGGAGTTTAGTAAGTGTTGAAAAGTGTTATAGCAGGCATCTGGGCAAAGTGCTATTATACATGCCCGTTGTTCCTAAGGTTGCAAACCAGTTTAAAATATTAATGCATACATTTACATCCTTGTAATTTCCATAAACCTTCATCTAATGGGCTGGAAAATATTATGCTTTCACTTTGCTTAATGACAATTTTCTTCCTGAAAGGTTGAGTGAATCTCTCCAGCTGGCAGTTGTTCCTCTTTTTTTTTCTCAATTTATTCAGAAAAAGTGAGAGTGGAGGAAGAAGAGGAAACACTTTTCCCTTTAAATTATTCTAATGACATGCATGCTCTTTAGAAAGAGGACAACAGTCTTACCTGGTGGACTTTGAGGTGACAGACGGATATAAACAGGGTTTGTTGAACGATTCTGTCTTCTTTTGGTGTGAGTGGGACAAAACAATGGAGGTTGTGGTTTCTGATGCTGTTGCCTAAAATAGAAAAAAACTTTATGGACAATATTAGTATAGATAAGTTAGAAAACAGTTCTTTTAATAAAGCGCTTTATGGTGCAGCACGTGAGTGTTCAGGGGTTCTACAATTTTATAGCACTAATCCATCCAATCCGAGAAGTATCCTCCCCCAGGACCTCC
The DNA here is from genome assembly GCF_003984885.1 of Neopelma chrysocephalum. NCBI lineage: Eukaryota > Metazoa > Chordata > Aves > Passeriformes > Pipridae > Neopelma > Neopelma chrysocephalum. The sequence goes on from NW_020925675.1 coordinate 1,041,105, forward strand.
CCAGATCTGCCCCCCGGCACGCCTCCCTGGAATTGAGTCAGAGGTCACAAGACCCCTTTCTTCCTCATCTTCCTCCTCCTCACAGCATGCACTGCCTTTGGAGGTCCTCTAAGGTTCCTGGGCCTTCAAGGTTGCTTTGGCTACAATATCTTATTATTCCTGTCCAGGTGCATATCCCAAACAAGATGTGCTTGCTAGAGTCTTTTCCCTTGAAAAGAACATTAAACAAAACCTGAAGAATTTAGAAAATTCGATATGAAGTGTGAGAACAGGGTTTGGTAACTGTCAACTGCTTTCTATAGTGTTAGAAACTATACAGCCATACTAAAAATCCATATTTGTTACAAATCTTAAGAATTCTACGGCATCAGTGCCATGACAGATTGTCATTTTAGGCATCCTAAAGTTGATGGTGTTTTTTAGTCTGTTGGCTTAAAGAGAGAGGCACTGTTCCTACAAATCCTGCTGGATAAGTGTTGTAAATGTCATTTACTATAGGTGTTGGTTACATTAGATTCCAGTTCTGTGTCATAGGAGGTAGTCACAGAAATGCAGTTGAAGACGTCCTTTTGAAACATGTTCCCCTTTAAGTATGACTTTCAGGCCAGAACATTTTCTTCAGTCTTAGCTCAATGAATAGACCTCTGTTACGACCTGCCCCTGAGGCAGGGTAACTGAGGTTCTTGTTAATAGATCCCTTGGGGCAGATTAGAGTGAAACATTAATGACACTGAAGGACTGGTGTTTATATATATATGGCAGGTTTATTTTAGAATAATTTGGTTGCAATGGAGAGGAGGTATGTAGCCGTTTTGGTTATTATCTATAGAAATATAACAATATAAATGTATAAAAATATCACTTAAGAAAATATATAAGGAAAAGAAAGAAAAAGAAAGAAAGGCTAAGAGTAGATAGTGAAGAGGAAAGATATCACCACTCATGGATCCAGCAAAGAGAGTTGATTGTTGCAATTTAGATGCAAGGTTGCAGCCTTGATCCTTGGGGGGGGGGGGGAAGCCCCCCCCCCCAAACAAAAAGTTCAATGGATTAATATAGGTTCAGGTGGGAACACCCAGGTACCTCCCCTAGGGGGGGAGTTTTACACTGTCTGATGCAACACTGTGGATCATGCGCAGTCCTCTGGTGGAAGGCCCCAGAAATGAGTCTGGGGGCGTTTTGGGGGTCTTTGATGGTTTATGTCACCTTCTAAGACATGACCCCTGTTTCTCATGCCTGATAGTTGAGCCTGTTATGCCTTATCAGAAGGGATGAATACCTTCGGGCCTATGTGTGAATGTCCCAATACCACTCCTGGGAGAGGGGGGGCGAGTTTTTCACCTGAGCCTTGTCAGGAGGGAGGACACTGGCATGATAAGAAGCATTATCTCATCTCCCAGGATCTGCTTCTTATTGGCCTTTTCCCTTCTCTGGCTCAACCAGTTTGTTGCTAAACAAAGGTTGGTTTGTCATGGTGTAGTGGGTTTCTGTGGCTGGGTTTTGGGGGGGGGAGCTACAGAGGTGGCTTCTGTTAGAAGCTGCTAGAAGCTTCCCCTGTCCCGTGGAGCCAATGCCAGCTGGCTCCAGGACAAACTTCCTGCCACTGGCCAAGTCCAAGCCAATCAGGAATGATAGTAACGCCTCTGTGATAACATATTTAAGAACATAAGGTTTTTGCGCGGAAGAAATTCCAGCCAGGGAAAAGCGAAGTGAGAACATGGGAACAATAATGTAGACACCAAGGTCAGTGCAGAAGGAGGGGGAGGAGGTGCTCCAGGCGCCAGAGCTGTGGCTCCTGCAGCCCATGGTGAAGACCATGGTGGAACAGGCTATCCCCCTGCAGCCCATGGAGGACCATTGGGGTGCAGAGACCCACCTGCAGCCCAGGGAGGAGCCCATGCTGGAGCAGGTGGATGCATGAAGGAGGCTGTGACCCCGTGGGAGGCCGTGACCCCGTGGGAGGCCCAGGATGGGGCAGGGGCCTGCCAGAGACCTGAAGCCCATGGAGAGGGAAGCCCATGCTGCAGCAGGTTTTCCCCAGGTAGGACTTGTGGCCCCTGTGGGGGACCCACACTGGTACAGCTCATCCGTGAAGGACTGCACCCCATGGAGGAGTGACCCACGGGACAGCAGTTTGGGAAGAGCTGCTGCCCAAGGGATGGACTCACGCTGGAGGGGTCCATCAAGGACTGTCTCCCGTGGGAGGGACCCCACGGGAGCAGGGGAAGGACTCCTCTCCCTGAGCAGCGGCAGAAACAACAACTGACCGTAACCCCCCTTCCCCGTCCCCCTGCATGGCTGGGGGGGAGGAGGGAGAACATGGAAGGAAGGAGGGGTGGGGGTAAGGTGTTTTTAAGACTGTTTTATTTCTCACTCTTTAGCTCTTATCTGGTTAGTAATAAATATAAGTACTATCCCCACTTTGAGTCTGTTTTGCCCGTGAAGGGAATCAGTAACTGACCTCTCCCAGCTCTTATCTCTACTCATGGATCCTTAGCTGTTTTTTTTTCTTCTCTCTCCTCTGTCCAGCTACAGAGGGAGAGTGAGAGAGCAGCTTTAGTGGGTACCTGGTATCCGGCCAGGGTCAACCCACTACACATGGTCATCCTCTGGTGGTGGGTGCACACCTGGTCTCAGCAAAGCACTCTGCTGCTTTTGGAAAAGGCCCATTGTTTGAGTCATTAACCTTTAACATTTCAATGTCTCACAACCTCCCAGGACCCTTAAGGAAAACCTCTGAAAAAAATAGTGTGAGCAACAATTAAAATAACATTAGGCTGTGGCATGGCCCTAGGTAGGAACTTGGACCATATTCAAACCTTCATTCATCTACAGGAGATGAACAGCGGTATGGATACCTCAGTTCAGGGTTCTCTTGACCCATCGGAGCCCACAGACTAAACTTTGGTTGGTTGGGACCTAAGTGAAGGACTCAGATTAGGAGACAGAGACCTATAGGTCATTGATGGAGAGAGGGGGCACCCATGACTGACTTGACTGTGGATTCCCCAAAATTCTGACCCCATCCAAACCTTTGACATCCTTCTGAAGTCAGTGGCGTTACAAGTGTTATAAGTGACAGGATGAGAAGAAATGGCCTCAAGTTGCTCCAGGGGAGGCTTAGCTTAGATATTAAGAAAAATTTCTTCACTGAAAGGGTGGTCAGGCATTGGAACAGGCTGCCCAGGAAAGTGGTGGAATCACCCTCTCTTGGAAGTGTTCAAAAACCTGTGGATGTGGCACATGGTTTTGTGGTGAACATGGCAGTGCTGGGTTAATGCTTGGACTCGATGATCTTAGAGGTCTTTTCCAACCTTAACCATCCTATGATTCTATTCTAAGGGAATAGCAACCCAAAGTCCTGGTCCTGCTTGATTGGTGATTTGAGCCATGAATCTGGTCCTCCCGATCCTATTTGCTGCCTTGGAGGGAGTTCGATGTGTGCCATGGTGCAGAAAGAGCATAATGAAACAGTTCAGGTGGAGAGATCTTTCAGGCATGCAGGTACTCATCAGGCTCTTATCTCCCATCTGACTCAACTTCTCCTAGCACTTCTGTAACTATTTCCTCTTCAGCCTCATTAGAGGCAAAGCTACTCCTTTCCTTTAACCACAGCAGCTATCTTGCCTATATTATTCCTGGCCTTGGGTCTTCCCACTGGCATGCTCTTGACATCACTGTCCCAGCATCATAGGCTGCTCTTTGCCCTGTGTGCATTCAGCTCCATCCACTTGTGTCCTGTGCTGCTTTTGCCTCCTGCTTTTTCTTCTGCAATCCATGAGGATTTAAGGGCATTTCTTGTTTTGCTGACCCTGATGCTCTCTCTTCCCTCAAATCCAAAAGACTGATACATTCTACAAGGCAAAGCAGACTCAATGCCTTCCTCTAAATACCCTGAATTATTGCACTTCTTGCTTGCCCTTTATACACCCTGTTTTGCAACAGTCCCCCGTTGATGCTGGGAATGCTTGGTACATCATACAGCACCAAGCAAGACACCATTGCTTACTCAGCATGGAAACACACAGTGCAAGCCTGCATGGACAAAATCGAACCTTTCTTACTCCTAGCCTCAATTGAAGCATACAGAATGGAATAACATAGGATGTGTTGTTTGTACAGCCTCTAGACTGGGCACAGGCTAGATCCTGAACCAAAGCCTATTTGGTCCTCCTTGTGCCATCATTTATGTCTCAGAGGAATGGATGCTGAGCCAAGACCTGGTACATTCCCTATCAGGTGTGTTGTTTTATTTTATTTATTTATTTGTTTTTTCCCCAAAGGGAGGGAAAGCTGGTGTATTTGGCACTTGTGCAAGCAAAAATGAAATAACAGAGAAGGGAAAAAAAAAGGAGAAAGGAGGAATCCTGTGGCAGCAGGAGTAAATAAAAACAAACTTCTTGTTAATGATTTATACAGAGAAATCATTTTCCACAAATTTCAGGGTGCAGATGGAAATGTTTGATCAGAAGAAGGAGAGATTATTGCCCTACTACGATGGTATTAGAAGGGGGCTACTGTGTCTGATGGCAGCTCAGAGGCAGCTCAATACCAGAGTCAATCTAGGAAAGTTTGTGTGCTGGTTTAAAGGTAAACCGGCAGGGGAAATGAACTCAACTCAAAAGAGAGATTATAAGTCAGAATAACAATTTAATAAAATAATACAATAAATATGATTATACAGACAAACAGTCGGTTTTAACCCACAAAACCCAAATGTATAACCCAGCACCCTGAGGCATGAACAGAGTGGTGTTCGTTGGGCCCCCTGAGTCCAAAGTAAAAGGAGAGGGAAAATCCTGTTGGTGAGAGTGCTGCTGCAGTCTGGTCAAGAGTGGTGATTGCAGTCCGGTTGAGAGTGGTGGTTGCAGTCTGGTTGAGAGTGGTGGTCTGCAGTCTTCCTCTGGATCCCACGAATGGTTAAAAAAGTCCCAAGACTCCAAGATTATATATATCCTCCGTTCAGGCAGGAATGCCCAGTACCTCCCTCAGGGCGGGGAGTTCCACAATGGGTGTGAGGATAGGAGCATCCTCCTATCTCGCAGGCCTCTTAACACCTAGTTTATAGCCTGAGGAGTCAGGCTGCTCTGGGTAGATAGTGTAAATGGTCTATTGATAACAGTTTCTGGGAAATGGCATGGAAGGCTATAGAATACACAGTTTTGGGTTACACCCATACAGTGATGAACTGGTCCCAGCTGTTCTAACTAGGACAGTTTGGTAACACAGATGATGGAATTGTGCAGGGTTTTACTTTCTGTGGCTGATCTCTGTGCCAGTAACCTTTCCGTAAATACCCATAAAACTTTCCATTTGTAGCCTGGAGTGGTTGCCACTACCTCCAGGATGGTGTGCTTGGCAAGAACTGCCTAGAACAGAATAAGCATTAAGTCCCCTTCAGTGCATGTTGACACTTTTCCCCAAAGAGTTTTATGGCTGTTGTTAAAGTTTTTTCCTTGTAGTGGCACACACTGCTGCACCCAGCAGAGTGTTTGGGGTATTCTCTTGGGTTGTCTCAGGAGTCATCTTTGATTATACATCACACCAAGAGTGATGATGCTTGGTCTGGGAGCTCAGCAACCTGGTATTGACCTGATGTAGGCAAATCTCCTGGCTTGGCTTTTTGTGTTGTAATGAGCTGGAGCACAGTTGGCATATCATTCTGCTTTCTAGTGTCCCAGAGGCCTAATCTTCACAAGGGTAATGAGTAAAAATGACATGCCAACTCTTGATGTCATTAGGATCAAACACTATTCCTTGATTCAGAGGTGTAAACCCAGTGAACCGAGTCCAACTTTAGAGCAGTCTACAGCACTGTTTGTTTCGGAGGGCACAAGTGGGAGGAGGTTGGTTCTTTACAGACCAGAAGTCAGCGTGAGGCGGTGTTTACAGGTCTGATGACTGTACTCCCTTCCTTGACACCTAGATATAACTTTAGGTCGTGAGTGAGTAGATTTACAAAACCTTGTCACAGTTCTCAGGTAGGAGCTTGTAAAAGTTCTTGGGCAACATGATGGGCATCTCTCCTCCTTTCACAGATGGGTGCTTTGCTACACTGGCTGTTGTCACAGCTATACATTGGGCAGTCTTGCTTTTATGGGCCTTGTGTTTTATGGCCGTGTCAGGTGTTTAATCATTCAGTTGACCCTCCTGTCAGCCCTGCACAATAGTTACTTACATAGAAAGGTGACTATCTGATTTAATTATGGAGTCTCAAACCTAATTATGGAGTCAAATATGATTCCATAATCTACTCCTAATGTTTGTATGTCGAAAAGACAGATACCTGTGTGTAATGTGTACACTTACATGCATCTATAATTATGGATATGCTTGGACTCCCATTTATTTCTGTCTCTCTATACTGGGGGGGGATGCTTGCAGCCTCATCTGTCTGTGAGAGATCTTTGGTTTATCATGTCTTTTCCCCTCCGGTGTGGCTTTTCCTGGCTCCCTTTGCTGGGCTTGGGCATGCTGAGGCAGAGCTAGCAGTCAGTGTTACTCAGTCACGCTGGTGGAGGTTCAGAAGGCTTGTAGCACTTGGACTCAGGGAAAACTGATGGAAAAAAATTAAGATTACATTTCTGCTGTTGTTCTGGCAACTGCCATTAATCCTTGCTCCTTGTTTTCATTTGACTAGACCACATCTGGGAGAGCTTGCATCCTTTCCCTTCAGAAAAAGTCTTCATATAGCCCATGCAAAATCAGAGGCAGAGGTGGAAGAACTGGAACAAAAGCAGTGTTGGAGGCAGGGGGACTATGTGGAGAGGAACCACCTTTCTTCTTCTAATTCACTCTATTAATGAATCACATGCCTTAGTTATTTTTATAGATAATCTGGATTACAAGCATTCACATACGGCCATACCATTTGTAATTATTCTTATCAGTTGAGGATCTCATACTTTACTTGTATACCCACATCTATTTCACATGTGTCTATATCCAGGTATATCTTATAAATGGGGATTTTAGCAGTGTATTTAAAATTGTCATTCAGTGGAGAGACCAGTTTGCCCAGCACTGGAGATAGAGGCCAAATAATACATCACAGAAGCACAGAATGGCTGGGATTGGAAGGGCCCCTGGAGATTGTCCAGTCCACCACGCTGCTCAGCACAGGGTCACCTAGGGCAGGATGCTCAGGGTTGCACCTGGTTGGGATTTGGATATCACCAGGCCAGCTCTGATTCTTTATGAAGAGATAATGTTCATTTGTTTTGCTTGAAGGGGAAGTCCTTCTGCCTTGTTTCTATCCTGATTGATGCAAGGAGGGTGAAAGGGAGAGGGTGTTTCCCATGGGATCTAGAGTGAGGACAGAAAATAGCTGTCACAGTCATTTTTTTGAGCTCTCTGCTAAAGCTGGGTTGTTCTTTCAGAGTATCATGGCCACAGGAAGTAACTAAGTCTGTGGTCCAAAGATGTGATAAATCTAGCTCCAGGGCTCTGAGCAGTGGATTAAATATGCTACTTGTGCATGATACTGATCCAGTATAAACTCATTCTCCTGGTTCAAATTTGTTCAAAAAAATTAGCAGTGACCTAGTTTTATCCCAGCAGACTTTGTATTGCATCATACTATGTCATTTGTCTGCACCATGCTGGCTTTATGGCTCACAAGTTTTACCCATTCTCTGGAACTGCCTTTAAGTTGGCATGAAGAAAGGCTTAATCCTCATCTTGTGTGCTTGTCCATTCCATAGAAGTGTAATCAGATGCTAGTTCCTTATCTGCGTCAAACCTGTGCTGCTGGTGATCTGGCAGTATATGGAGTGCAACCATGCTTGAAATTCCTATGGTTTTGGAAAGCAATAATGAAGAAATAGGTTGGGGCATTTTTGTGCTCCTAATGTGGGTTAACTGAGTTCAGTGCATCTTGCCACATGCCAGGCTGTTGGGTTTTTATGTCCCATGATGAATTCTGAAGTTTCATGGACACTTCTCATAAAAGCAAATTTCTGACCAAAGCTTTCCCTCATGTGTAATGTGGGTTGTCCATTGGCCTCTGCCCCAGAGGCAGCTGCATTTCAGCAGTGGCATATATAATCATGGAAGCAACCTGGGAGTCTTTGGAGTGAAAGGTGATATCTCATAATTAAATGCTGCTGTATAGCCTCCAGTGCTTTGTAGTGAATGGTTTTAAAAGGATGGAGTGTAAAGAGGTGTGGTGGTTTGAACCCCCACAAAAATCCAATCTCCAAGCTTCCCCCACCTTCCCACAATTTAACTCAACACCGAAGAGAAATTTTCAGGCAGGCACACCTCTGTATGGGGGAAGGGAAATATATACATTTATTCCTATACAAATAAATACTGTACAAACTAAAAGCAACTATATATATACAATATTAACACACTTCTATCATCCCTTGAGCCCCTCCCTCAATCAGTGCAGGAGAAAACCCTCAGGCTGATAGGTAAACAGTCTTTCTCTCATTTGGGTGTCAGGGAGAAGGGTTTCGCTGATCGCCCCCCCCCCCAACCTCCAGCTCTTTGCTGAAGTCTTTTCTTCCTCACAAAGTCCAAGAAGATAGTTCTGAGTCCGTCCTCCTTGGTTCGTGGAGGTTTCCTCACAGGGTAAGATGCTGTTCTGAGTCTTTACCTGTAACTCGCTTGCTGCTAGTTGGCTCTCTCACTCTTCTCCAGCTGCTGCAGCTTTCCATTTCGGCAGTCCACGTCCAAAGCCGACGCAGAGCACCTCCGAGCTTTCTTGGCCCGTCTCCAATTTCGCCTGGAGTTTTTTCTTCTCCTGGCACCGAGCTTTCGTTTCAGCCCGTCTCCTTGGCTCAGCTTAAAAGACTGAACCTTAAAATCCACCCCCCACCTCAGCTGTTATGAGTCTCTTCCCTCACAACACACACTCACTCTTACATGCTGCCTTCAGCCCTAGCTTGGCCAGGGCCGCGGGGGCACGGAGCCCCGGGCTGGGGCCCTGTCCCCCCTTGGCTTCTCTCTCTCTCTCTCTCGCACTCTCACACACACAGACTGACTGCCAACTCACTTCCGGCTAGTTGTTGATATCTAATTTCACAGGAGCGAAAAAAGAACAGCTGCTATTGGTCCCCCTGGCCGGAATCTAAACTGGGACCAACCATTTCTAATTCAGGGCCCCTGGGGGGGAGCCGCTCAAACCAAGACAAGAGGCTTCCAAGATTTCTAGTATTTTGCAGAGATTAGGTATTTAACTGTATGCCCCATGAGAGAATGTGAAATCCAGAAGCAACATGATAGATATGGTGTTTGAGAAGATGTGAGCTCCACTTCACATTCACTATGACATCTCACACTCGTGCCTCAGTTTCCCCTCATTTGAACCTGTTCAATAGATATTTTTTCTTTTTCATCTTAAGGCATTTTGGATTCTATGGATAAAATGAAAGCAGTCTCAGTAGCTACAGACATGTCTGGGATTGGTGTGCATGGGATTTGGGGAGCATCTCAATATTGCTCCAAGCTCTCTACTGGTGCACCTGGTGCTTGAGCAGATCAGAGGAGCAGTACAAATGCTGGGCAGCTGAACCTGCCTTGCTTGCGTTTGTCTAACCAGTGTTTGCTTGTTACTAATATGGTTGCTCCTGCACTTAGGGCAAAAGCCATGCCAAGTATTATGTCCGCTTTCATTTCATGAAGAATCCCAAACAATTGAATTTCTCCCCCCCTACTATGGGCTCTCACCTCTGTTTTTGTCCTCAGCAAAAAGTTTAATCGCTTTATAGCACTGGCATCTGAATACTTGCTACCTTTGGGTCTGGTGATATTGTCATCTGCAGGCTCTCGGCAGAATAGGTGGCCAACATTTTTAAGTGGGATTTAAAGGTGGATTTGTCATGAACTCACCTGACACTGGTGTAATGCAATGACTATTCATCTGTTGCTTGTTTCTATGGACGTGGAGACACATGGCCAAGCAGGGATGTGTTTGGGCATTATGACCCAGAGCTTGGGTCTAAGACCCACAATCAGACTTTGGAGCAGAAACCTGGCTTATTATTCACCATCCATAAAACATTACCCAATGTCGCTGTAGTGTCGAGACGGCCAAAGTGACACAGAAACAGTCTTCTTCTAAAAATAGGACAGGAGAGGGATAGATCCTTTATTGTAACAGATCACTGACATTTATAGCCCTTGGCATAACATACATGTTACACTACAATTGGTGTCTGCAAATAAACATGCATCAGGATTCAGCATTTGTAGACTCATAGTGACTAAGCTCGAGCAAGCTCACCGTGACTCGGCAGAAAGTTCAGGATATCTGCCTCTATAGTCCTGTCTTCCTTCCAACAGACCTGCTGTCAACCCTAACAATTCCCCCTTTTTTTTGTATTTATGCCACAAAGATGGCCTTGACGGTCTGTTGCAGGGCCCTTTGCAACAGGCTGATCAAGCAAGGCATCAGTATCGACAACCCTTGATTCAAAGCTAAGAAGAAATGCAGCATCTCACAACAAGGATGGATAACAACACTTCACCAAAAGTTAAGAGAGTTCATCTACCATCTAGAATAAGGACTCACTGTGGTCCGACAGATTCATGTAACACATTCCCTTAAAATCTTGACACCCATGTAAAGTATTTTTAAGTCTACACACATATATATCTACACAGTTTCTCTCTCTCATACAGTCTTTTTCCAATCATTAAATAGGTGGCCACCTCAGTCATTCTTCACTCACGCATAACTGGAATTTCTATTATACTTTTACATTTTAATTACACAGTTTACATTTTAAGTAGTTATTGGCTGTGTACTTCTCAGTTTGTCATTTTTGGTAGTCACATTTAACAACTGTACCTGGTTTGAAGAGGAATTATTATAAGGAATATCAGGTCTAACAAATTTAAATGAGATCTATTCTGATTTAGCATCTGTTTATGCGCATACATAGTCTCTTTCCCCCTTTTTTGTATTTAAAAATAGTCATTTGATGTGTAAAATGCTTTCTTGATAATAACTTGTTCTATGAGTGAGTTAGTTTTGTTTAGAATACTAAAGGCTAAAAAAGTCAAAGATATAACACTGGTGAGTAATTTCTGCATTTTGCATCTTGCAGTAATTTGATTTTTCTATGCAAAACAATAGAAACAATGTCATTTGAGCTAAAAGAACATAAGAAAGTAGTGCCCGTACACTTTTAATTTTTAACTGAAATGCACTTAATTTGTTTCATAACCTAAGTTCCACTGTTATAACTATTATCTGTTATTGATGCTATTTCATTTTGGGTACTAACTTCCAGTTAAGTCAAAGTTAAGAAGACAGCATTACATACAGAGCATTCTAAAGGAGATGATTAAGGAACATCAAGAGAAATTACACATCATGCCTTATATACGCTACTTGATCTTATTTTTAGTTCCACTTGTCCCGTGGGTTTATTTGCATAAGTGTTTAAGTCAGTTCACTGTGGAGACAACATAGTCTCGATACTCAGGCCGCACGGCTGATCTAGTTATGCAAAAAAACCCTTATTATTTGGCTGAATAGACTTCCTCAATGAGTTTGCTGCAGGGAGACACAAATGTGATGCCAGGAAGGGGGAAAAGGAAAGAAAGAAGGTTTAGTTTGCAATCACCGGACTACAGTAACCTAGATTAGTGTTATAGGTTATAATCTGAGAGAGGAATTTTTCCTTCCCTGCTTCCCTGTAAGAGAAACGGAGCACCAAACAGGGAAGGGGGAAGGGAAGGCCATTAGCTTCACAAAAGATTTAGCCAGCCTGGCTACATTCCTAGCTAATGGCCCAGTGGAAGGCGGGCTCTGCTCCGAAGGGAGAGAGGCAGTTCTGCTGGGCTCTCTCTAGAGGACAGAGACAGGGTCTGCGTGCAGAGCATTTGGAGAGAAGGCCTGGAAGCCTGTTTGCCTGACTGCCCGCCCTGGCCAGCCCGGACTGCTGATTTCAGCTTGGCCTGGGAGCTGTCTCTTGGCCCCGGCCCGGATCTGCAGTGTTTTCATCGGAGAGTCTCTGTGCTTGCTAGGAGGAAAGAGGAGTTCTTGGGATGCTACCACCTGGGAACCACAGTGAGTCCTGTTCGGGGTAAACTGCCTTCCTACTCTTTTCCCTCCATTGAGGGGCGGGAGTCGCCCATCTTCCTTTCGTCTCCTCCCGTGATCTGAGACCGGCCCCAGGCCCCTCTTCCCCTGTGGTGGCTGCCGGAGCCCAGCGGCGCCCCCTACTGACCACAACAGCGAACTGCAGGCCCTGCACCTTCAGTGACCCAACAGCGCCCCCTACTGACCACAACAGCGAACTGCAGGCTCTGTGCCTCTGCGATCCAACAGCGCCCCTGCAGGCCATGATTAGGACTGCGCTAATAGGACAGAGAAGTATTCACCAGACTTTGCTTTTCTAGGACCACTGTATAGTTTTTTTGTGTTCTGTTACTGTTTTTAACTTTTTTTTGCTAACATACATATATCTTTTAATAAAGGGTTGTTATCTCTTCTGTTTTCCACACTTCCTCGAGTAAAGCCCCGTAATTTTTTTAATCCACAATTGCTGAGAGAGGAGTTTGTTTTGTCCCATAACTCATCCTCTTTAGCAAACCTTCCAGTCTTTTCAGACTGAGACAATTAGGATTAAATTTTCTGAATTACTCTTAATTATTCTTTTAGTAAGCAGACATATAGAAGGGCAAAAAGGGAAAAAACCCAACAATTTAAACCTTTGAATTTAACTGCAACGAGTTAAAGAACGGTTTGAATAATAAAAATCTCAGGAGTTTTTAAACATCAGTAATTTAAGTATAAACGTAAGTTTTTGTCCCTTTACACAGACAGTGAACAGTACTGCACTACTAGTCTTACAGCTGGTCCCTGTAAGTTAAAACAAAAGGTAAATAAGTTAAAGCTTCTGTTTGTAGTTGAATATTACTGTATCACGTTCTTTACTATAAAACAAAGTTAAAAAGAGACAGTTATTTTAGTGAAAATTTCTGAAATTGCAATGCTCAAGTCATATGTATTCTATCTTTTATGTAAAGTCAGTACATAAAAGTCTTATTTATCCTTGAGATAGGTGGGACATGTTTGTAGCTTACTGAAATTTAATCTTTAAGGCACTAACATCTATTTTCCTGATGCCTGCTCAGCTGGTGCTAAGAAAAAATCTAGGAGCCGTTAGTTGGGGTGAGATAAGAAAGGGTTTAATTGTGCCAAGGCAAGAGATGGTAAATGACGCGCGCCGGGCTGTGCCTGAGATGTTACATTTATAACAATATCTGGCCAATCCCAAGTGTGTCCTCCCTCTGACTTTTGCTCTGGTCCACCCCCTGGCCCACCTCCTGGAATTGGGTCTGGGGTGCTAATTGGGACCCTCTCTTCATCATCCTTCATCATCTTCGGGGTACAGAGAGCAGAGTCACCCAGTTCCTTGACTCTGTCCTGCGGTTTAGGCCAAGATACAAGCGTTCCCCAAACAAGACAGGCTTGCCTTGACAAAAGACAAAACATCTTCTACTGGATATGGGAATAGGGTTGATATGGGGAGTATGGAATCGGGTGAGAGGATTAAGGAATGTATAAACTAAGGGGTACTACGGGGAGGAGGGAGAAAGGAGTGTTTCTAAAATCTACTTCTATTACCTATAAAACTTATAAGGTAGAAAAATAAGAAAACCATTGGGGTTTAAGGCATCAGTCCCCCCTTTAGAGATTAAACAAGATTCAAAGATCTTGTTCAATCTCTACTACTTACACATAATACTAATCATATAACAAGCTATTATGTAAACTTAATGCTAACATGAATGGCTGCTCTAACTTGGTTCAGCTTGGTAACTATGAAGTAAGTTTGTGAAGGCAAACTTAGTGAAACATTTTAAGAATTATCCAATATATAATTCAAATTTGTTGCCAAATTCATAGTGCAAATTTAGCACTCACCTTTATGAAGGACGTTTGGTATATTTTGCTAAAGCCAAATGTTAATTTAGGTTCTAAACTCAATTCATAGTTACTGGCAGTACTAATTAATACAAACAAGCAAGGAAAATTTAAACACTATTTTAACAGTCCTTATAAACAACAGTCTTTGTTGCCCTACTCGTCTCAGGAACAGAGGTTCTTTCCTTCTCCTGGGTGAAATTCAGGATCTTGATGATAACTCTTGACTACGATGGAAATGGTCTGCTGGACTTGAAAACAGTTCTTTTCGTGTGGTTTGCAGGAGTTTCAGTCCCATTGTTTAACATAAACTCAGTCTTTGGGCTGAAGCAAATGAGCAGGAGTGTGTCCAGTCTCACAGGCTTAGATGACTCAATGAATTTCTACAGTTCCTGCAAAGCAGATCTTAAAACATAAACAATTTTATAAATGAACCTCCTTAGGTGATCAGGGAGTCGATGAATTGTGACTCTCTGTCTGATGACAATTTCACAGGAATTTTAGATCTTAGAATTCCTGTATTTCAATCTTCTGAGAGAGGAGCTCGTGCTTTTATCACATAAAGTGATCAACTGCCAGTCACAGATCTAATAGGCCAGTCAAGAGCTTACCTGAGGCAGGCTGCGTCTGGATGCAAACAGCACCCTGGCAGTGCCAGTCGCTCACCACAGAGAGTTTATACTCTCTGGATAAATTTTAGGCCTTACCGGGGGCAGGTTGTCCTGTTCCAACCTGTCCCAGACTGCAGTTAATCATCTTTACCTCATGGAGTGGTCATACAGGGGCCTCTTGCCTCCATGGATAAAAGCTTCCACACCTGTTAAAATAGGTGCATTCACAGGTATATGAATACTAATGAAATAGTATAGCCAGAAAGCAATTTCGGCAAACTACTTAAGCAACTTAAACCAATTATTCCAACAACTGATGTTACCAGGTCGTCTCAATTGCAGGCAATGGTGCAAGCCAGATTTTTAGAGGCTTATTAGGAGCGTCCATAGAACCAGTGCTGCTGTAGTCTCAGCACTGAAGTCACTTTTTATTTGTCCTTGGTCTTAGTGCAGGACTTCTTCTATGCAGTTCGGGTTCACGTATATTCCTAGATGACACTAGATATGAAAGCATCTTAAAAACATAAGCAAATTCCACAATTCACATGAAAATTCTATGGGCCTTTATCAAACTGCTTTTTACAAGAGGAATTCTTTCACAGGCTGCAGTAGCCTAAGAGACATAGATGTTTATAAATTGCTGCTGGAACAAGATATATGCAAGCATAAACATTGCAAGCTTTGAAGCAATTCATGTAGTAAAAGCAAAAGCAATACAAGCTTTTAATTTTTAGCAATTAAGCTAACAACAAGAGAAACTTAAAATAATATAGAAATACTAAAACAGTAAAACAAATACAAATTGCAATATATGTACATGTACCACCTTTAATGCAAATTGATTTTCAGTTGTGTCAGAAGGTTCTTATGTTGGCTTCTGTCTACTCACTCTTTGGTTCTGGTGTGTTTCATTTGCAGTTAAGACATTTGTCTACTTCTGCAAAAACTTGTTCTCATGGCTTCCAGTTTGAATTTCGGTGCTACTGCTTTTCAGGTCTGTTTGTTGGAACAGACTACCTGTAAACAGTCAATTTCTGACACATTGTTAGTTCCCATTCAAAGCAAAACAGTGGTCTCCCTTTTAGATTTTGCCACAGCTCCCTGAAACTCAGTCAGGGCACAGGAGGGCAGGAATATTCAGAGCTTGTGAGCCTGAAATAGGTCTGGAACACAGGGGCCAATATAGCTAGTTCTTCTTCCCCCCCCCCTTTCCACTTTAGCCAGTCTAACAGGCGAGGGGAGGGGCCACAGCAACGGCCGGCCAGTTCATGGGACAGTGCTTGTCGGTCAGCCTTATGTACTGTGTCCATTTCTGTCGGGCTCTCTTTGGGAACCCACTTCACTACAGGGATCGGGCCACACCTTCTCGCTGTTGCAAAAAGTATCTTTCCCAGGTTTCGGCCGCTTCTGGACTCTGTTGCTATAGCAACGACTGCAAGCCAGAAGCCCATGTCAGCAGGGCCGTGCCAACTTAGGAGGCGGGGCAGGCCCTGGGGCGGGCCGGGGCAGGACCAGTCCTGTCCGCACCGCCCCCTCCCCTGTCGGGATAGAGAGTCCAAGCTGTCCGACTCAGCCAGCGGCCCCGCCCACAGCGGCCCCGGGGGGTCCGAAACTGGGCGTCCCAGAGCCATGGAGGAAAACCGCGATTATTAGGGGAAGAGTGGGGGCGACCGAGTTGCCCTCGGTAACCAAAGCAACCGGTTGGCCACTCGCTGCAAAAGCAGTGAGTCCCTCTGGAGGGTCTGTCACCCCCCTTTTAGGAACAGAAGCGACTGCAGTGCTGGCAGCAGCGGAGGCAGCTTCCTCGCTTCCCGCACCGGGCGGGCCAGTGGTGGTTTCGCTTGTAACAGCTGCCGCCTCATCTCCGCTCACCGCAGCACAAGCGGCGACCCCGCTCGCAGTCTGCTGCTCCCCTGCGCTCTCGGCCGCCTTGTTGGCCGTGCCCGCAGGGGCAGCTGCCGGCTCAGCTCTCTGTGCTCCTGTGGCAGCGGTGCCCGCAGGGGCAGCCCCGCCCGCCATAGGTATCTCTTTCTCTGCTGCCGGATGGTCAGGGGCAGTGGAGTCAGCGCCCGTGGCTGAAGGGGAGTGGTCCCGCTTCTGCCGCAGCTGCTCCTCGGCCACGCTGCTCTCTCTCACAAGTGTCTCTAGCATTTTTAAGGCTCGCAGGGTCTTACACTGCAGCTGGGCGTGGGCAGCGGGGAAATCAGGCCCGGAGCTGAGTTGCATTAGGTCCCGGCCCAGCATGGGCGAGATGGCATAGACATCGTCAACTGTCAGTTGGAATGGGCTCTTATCCAGAGCCCTCTCTCGGTTACTATCCATATCCTCCATATCTATATCAGTATAGTCTGTAGATGTCTCATTCGCCCCTTGCTTGACTTCATACCTTTTCATAGCTCCCTTGCTGTTATCACTACCGGTAAAATCAACTGCTTCAGCACCCGTCTGCGGCGCTGGGCTACTTGGTTTCACAAGCACATCTACGCCCGGGGCACTACCATTGTCAGAGTTAACTCCTGCTGCCGTCTCTACACTGGCCAATTCCAGCAGCACTTTCGCTGCGATCTCTAAAATCCTCTCTGTTTCCACAACAGATGCCGCATCTGTAACAACTTTCTCTGGTGTTACCACGTCAAAAGCAACTCTAGTAAAAGCTGGCTTCTCAGCCTTCACAGCTCTTATCCCGTTAAGCGACACAACTATCTGCTCCTCCCGCACTCACCTCTGCTGTTACCACGGTAACCCTATCTACTCCGGCAAGGCTGCCAGCAGCAGCTGCAAAGTTACAGGCTCCCTGCACACTCGCCGGGACAGGCGGGGGAGAGCCCGCTTCGATTGCCCTGCTGGGGCCAGGAGTTTCTCTTGTTTTAGCCAAATTAGATGTTACCTCTGAGCTTAACCCCGCAGCATAACTTTCGCTCTGCTCTGCCACGCTAGAAGCAGCTTCCACAAAAGCCGATCTTATCTGCACCGCGGTGCCTACTTCAGCCAAACTAACAGCCTCTGTTTTTACAGCCACACCGGCGGGACTCACTCCCGCCGGCCCCGAGCTAACTCCTCCGGGGGCCTCAATTTGTCTAATCCCTCCCGGTGCAGCCAGACCCACACCCGGGAGTCCTCCAATGACCCGTGCCTGCCCCGCTCCTGCCCGTTCAGGAGGAGTCGGTCCAGGCGCTGCCATTCTTGCAGCTCCGACCCACAATTCAGGGTGTGTTAATAAACGCGAAAACAACCCTGCATATGGAATTTCCTGCCACCTCTGTTCTACATGAAGAAGCGTCATTAATCGAAACACTGTGTCCAGTTCAAACGAACCAAATTCCGGCCAAGCCAGTCCTCTCAACTGTCCAAATAACGGCCAGGTATACACAGACAGCTTATAAAGACCTTCCTTTCTTAAAGCTGCCCTTGGGTCGGTTAAAACCTTCCAATGTTCCAAAACTAAACCCAAGGGGGATTCTTTAGGGACCTCAAACTTTGAATCTACACCACCTATGATTGTAAAATGTAAATGAACCACGATCACACACCGGGATTTGAACTTACTACCTTGGGGTTACAAGCTGTTCCAGTAACCTCTCTGCTATTGTTTCGAGTCACACCGACTCCCAGAGCCCACACCGGCTCTCCCACGGCATCAGAGCACACAGGAAGGCGTCCCTTCCAACAAACCAGTCCTAGACTGGACCCCGCTCTGACCCGAGTGGGCGGACCACCCCGTCCGCCTCCTGGAAAGCGACTCTCTGAGACTATGTGGGCCCAAGTCTTAAATTTAACTTTCCAGGAACCCGTGTTCCCCACCTCCCAGGAACACAAACTTTCCCGCAGCTGCCAACTTCCCGCAGCTGCTAATTAAACCAGGTACCTTTTCCCTTATTTTGCCTTTTCTTATCTCACCTCTATGCTCCGGCTTGCTTCCGTGGGTTCTTTGGAGCTGGGCTTCTCAGACCGGGGCGGGAATTGTCTCAGATAAAAGCTGGCTTGATGAGGAATTCCTGCACAATGAAAGTTTCCAGTCTGAAAAAGTTCCAGTCCAGGTTTCCCCGTACGGGCCACCAAACTGATGCCTGCTCAGCTGGTGCTAAGAAAAAAATCTAGGAGTCGTTAGTTGGGGTGAGATAAGAAAGGGTTTAATTGTGCCAAGGCAAGAGATGGTAAACGACGCGCGCTGGGCTGTGCCCAAGATGTTACATTTATAACAATATCTGGCCAATCCCAAGTGTGTCCTCCCTCTGACTTTTGCTCTGGTCCACCCCCTGGCCCACCTCCTGGAATTGGGTCGGGGGGTTTTTGGGACCCTCTCTTCATCATCCTTCATCATCTTCGGGGTACAGAGAGCAGAGTCACCCAGTTCCTTGACTCTGTCCTGCGGTTTAGGCCAAGATACAAGCGTTCTCCAAACAAGACAGGCTTGCCTTGACAAAAGACAAAACATCTTCTACTGGATATGGGAATAGGGTTGATATGGGGAGTATGGAATCGGGTGAGAGGATTAAGGAATGTATAAACTAAGGGGTACTACGGGGAGGAGGGAGAAAGGAATGTTTCTAAAATCTACTTCTATTACCTATAAAACTTATAAGGTAGAAAAATAAGAAAACCATTGGGGTTTAAGGCATCATTCCCATTAGAAGAATTATCCTTACTTCCACTTTTAACATTAATTCAAAAGGGTCTTAGAAATTTTGTATGGAATGAAGTGCTCTATAAAGCAATTTCTATTCATGTGTAAAATTCAGGGTTATGTTATTCTATTAGCACATCATCTAATTCTATATTTTTGTTCATCTTTTAGCAACATGCTGTAAGAGCTGTAAATTAATACAAATGGTATTTCACTTCTTGAATTTAGTTACTCATAATTCGCATCTTGATTGAACTGAAGGGATATTCTATCAAATATGGATTAAATTAGCCTGTACAATACGTTATCATGGGATTATCTACTCAACAGTGTTAATACTGAAAAAGAATTTCTGAACATTTACATTATGTATATTAAGAGAAGCTTCACAGCAGTAGTCACTAAAGGAAAATAAAACAGTTATTAGAATTCATGCAGTACATTCCAAATAATTCTGTTAAAGAGGTTCATGCCCCGTCACACTGAGTATAATGTAACTTTTAGAGATTTATGCTGGATGTCTGCAGTGTGACATGCACTTCAACCTGCAAGAATTGTTTTAGCTGTGGAAAATTAGCAAATTACAACATTACTCGTCCTTATAGTTTTTTCAAAACTTCCCAAATCGTGGAGAAGTTAAAACCAATGTCTGAGCTACATGAGTAATGTGTGATTGGCAGCAACACATGATTTTTGTTTATAGCCGGTACCTAGAAAAATGAATAGATAAGTCACTATTACAGTCTGCTAATACAGCTTGAAATTCAGTGTCTTCTGTGAGAAGTCAGTCCAAGTTGTCTCTGATGTCTAGGATGTAATTAACTCTCGGCCCTTGTTCATCTGTTTCTTTTAGTTGTTCCTCATCTTTAATAAAAAACTTGCAAATTTGTTATTAATAGTTCAGTCAGTTTTAAGTGGGTATCATGGGTAATTTCTCAGTTTTTCTTTGAAGCTGAAGGCCTAGTGATGATTCTTTGCAGTGTAATTCTCTCTGTTGGAGATAGGTTCTATGGCTTGGTTTTTTGAATTTTTTCTGGAGCATTCTTCAATCCTGCTTCTCAAATAACATTGGTTAGAACAATCACATTTAGTTTTAACTCAGCTTCTTTAGGTCTCTAATTCTTTATTTTCTTTTACTCTGTTTTTATCATTTTGAGCAGCATTTTATCAGGTTGTACTGCAGAACAATTCTCTCCTATTGTAAAGCAAAACACTGAATTTCAGGAAGGTCACTGTAACTTTGATAAAGGCAAGTAGCAAGGCATTAATTGAGAGCAGGTTGATAAGTGTCAGTTTTCACTATGAAGAAACAACTGGCTGTTCAAAATCCCAACATATGGAAATCCTTCAGAGGATGGGATTACTGATTTTGATAAGGGTTTTATTTGCATAATTGGATTAAATATAGTTTTGTATCCTTTACTTTTCTGTTATCAAGCCACACATAGCTTGGGATTTGAACAGCATTTCTGAAATTGAAACTTCTATCTTTCTAATGTAAGGATTCACAGTAATTCATAGGGCAGATTTCTGCCTCTCTGGATGCAAAAAATGAAACTGGAGAACAGTCACGTCCTTTCAAGACTTAAGCAGTCTCACCCAGCCTCTGAAAAGATATGATCAGCTAGGATTTATAAGCAGCTAATTCTGAATTTTTTGCTGATATTATATACTTTTCTGGGATAACATAACATTTTGAAAATATTTGTATGTATTAAGTAATAAAGAATAGGAATGCTTGAAAACTCTAAACACATTGCTTGAACAAAATAGTTATAACAGTTTAACTTGCGCAGATGCATTTAAGCAACTTTCAACTTTAGCAATTTAAATAAAGCCACAGCAAAACTCACTCAGGTTGCTTCAAACCAGGGTTTTGCTTATAGGAGCATACCAGGGGATCAGGGATGCTTCCTGGCAAAGCAGCAACAGTTCCAGTCTAAGCTTGTCACTTGATAACAGGGACACACCTCTGCTGCTTAGTACAGACACTAGAACAGATGAAGTTTAAGACAATTTCATGGCTAGGCTTCGCGAACGAAGATTTGGGAAGGGCTCTACCCATTTTTCATGCAAGCGCGTTGGTGGCTAAAAAGGCCAATACGAGATAGACACGTCCGGTTGCAAAAGACACAGCAGAAAGACTCCTTAGATGGTATATTCTGCAAGGCTCGATTCTTTCTGCGTTGTCTTTTCTCCTCAAGAGTGATCCTGCGTGCCTTCTCAAAAGCATCAGCAGCGTTATAAATGGTCTGTCTCCAGGCCTCCCGATTGGAGGCCAGAGTAGACCAGTTATGGTGATCAATATGCCCGAGGCTGAGTTGTTGCTTCAGGGAGTCCTTGTATCTTTTCTTCGGAGCTCCTCTCTTGCGGCAGCCGGAGGCAAGTTCACCATAAAGCAGGATCTTAGGGAGGCGGTGGTCCTTCATCCTGGAGACGTGCCCTGCCCATCGCAGCTGTGTTCTCAGTAACATGGCCTCAATACTTGTGATTGCTGCCTGTTCAAGAACAGATGTATTGGTCACATAATCTGACCAGCGGATGTTCAGGATTGTATGGAGGCAGCGTTGATGGAAGCGTTCTAGGAGACGCAGGTGGTGGCGGTAGATGACCCATGATTCAGAACCATATAAAAGAGTAGACAGCACTATGGCTCTGTAAACACTGATCTTGGTACTTTTCTTCAAGTGTTTATTACGCCATACTCTTTTATGGAGTTTTCCAAAGGCACTATATGCCTTCGCTAACCTATTATCTATCTCCCCGTCGATCTTACCATCTGAGGAGATGAGGCTGCCTAAGTAATTAAACTGTTGGACTGATTTGAGTTCTGACTGGCCGATGGTGATGTGGGGATGATGGAGGACTTCCTGAGGTGCAGGTTGATGGAGAACTTCAGTCTTCTTTAAGCTGACTTGCAGCCCAAAGAGCTCAGCAGCATCTGCAAAGCAGGATGTTAAACGCTGCAGGGCTGCTTCTGTGTGGGCAACAAGGGCGGCGTCATCAGCGTAAAGCAGCTCCCGGACAAGATGGTTTAGGGTCTTGGTGTGGGCCTTCAGTCGCCTTAGGTTGAATAGGCTTCCATCAGTACGATATCGAATGTAGATACCGTCCTGATCATCGAGATCTGCCGAGGCCCTTTGGAGCATCATGCTGAAAAAGATTGTGAATAGGGTAGGAGCGAGAACGCAGCCTTGTTTCACACCATTCTTTATTAGAAAGGGCTCAGAAAGTGTGTTGCCATATCTGACTTGGCCATGCTGATCCTCATGAAGTGAGATGATCATTTTAAGGAACTTGGGGGGACAACCTAAACGTTCCAAAATCTGCCAAAGACCTTTTCTGCTCACAGTATCGAAAGCCTTGGTGAGGTCGACAAAGGTTACATAGAGACCTTTGTTCTGTTCCCTACACTTCTCTTGCAGTTGTCTGAGAACAAATATCATGTCTGTGGTGCTCCTGTTGGCTCTGAAGCCACACTGACTTTCAGGTAGAATTTCTTCTGCTATAGCGGGTATTAGTCTGTTCAGGAGTATTCTTGCCAAGATTTTGCCAGCAATGGAGAGCAGAGTAATACCACGGTAATTTGAGCAGTCAGATTTAGTACCTTTCTTCTTATACAAGGTCATGATGACTGCATCACGAAGGTCTGAAGGTAGTTCGCCTAGTTCCCAACAGCGCACCACAAGCTCATGAAATTTAGCATGGAGTGCAAGGTCCCCATGTTTCCAGACTTCGGGTGGAATTCCATCAACCCCAGCTGCCTTACTGATTTTCACCTGCTGTATGGCCTTGAGGGTTTCTCCTAAAGTGGGGGCAGTATCCAATTCGAATTTCACCGGTTGTTGTGTGATGGACTGAATTGCTGAGTCTTGTACTACACGGTTGGTGCTGAAAAGAGTCTGAAAGTGTTCAGACCATCGATTCAGAATGGAGGTTTTATCTGTCAGAAGCGTTTGACCATCTGCACTGAGTAGTGGGCTTTGGACTTGGTACGTAGGCCCATATGCTGTTTTCAGGGCCTCATAGAAACCTTTGTGATCCCCTGTATCTGCACATAGTTGAGTTTTTGCAGCTAGATCGGTCCACCACTTGTTCTGGATGTCACGGAGTTTCTGCTGAAGCTTGCTGCATGCAAGACGAAAGGCTATTTTTCTTGTGTGACAGGATGGCAGTGCAAGGTGTGCTTGGTGGGCAGTTCTCTTCTTCCTCAACAAGTCCTGGATTTCTTGATTGTTTTCATCAAACCAGTCCTTGTTCTTCTTGAGGGAGAACCCTAAGGATTCTTCAGAGGATTGCAGGATGCAGCTTTTAATATGATGCCAAATTGTTTCAGGAGAGGAATCTGCAGGATTTGTGGGATGGTTTTCGAGCCTGGTTTGAAGATTTGTCTGGAATCTTTCTCTTACTGTGGCTGATTGGAGATCGTTAACTTGAAGTCTTCTCCTTGGGATACTGCCCCTTTTGGGTTTGAATTTGAGAATGAAGTTGAGTTTACAGCGCACAAGCCGATGGTCTGTTTGGCATTCTGCGCTGGGCATCACGCGGGTGTGGAGGACATCGCGGACGTCTCTCCGACGCACCAAGACATAATCAATGAGGTGCCAATGCTTAGACCTGGGGTGCATCCAGGTTGTCTTCAGACTATTTTTCTGCTGAAAGATAGTATTAGTTATGGTAAACTGTTGCTCTGCACAGAATTCTAGCAGAAGTCGACCATTATCATTGCAGGTTCCAATACCATGCTTGCCTAATACTCCTTTCCAGGCTTCAAAATTCTTACCTACTCTGGCGTTGAAATCACCAAGGATAATGATCTTATCATCTGCGGGCACCTTTTGGGTAAGGCAGCGCAGGTCAGTGTAGAATTTATCTTTTTCAGCAGGGTCAGCTTGGAGAGTTGGGGCATATATACTAAAGATGACAACGTGATGCTTGTTGTTTAGTGGAAGGCGTAGGGAGATAATGCGGTCAGAGTGACCTGTCGGCAGATTTTCGAGTTTAGGGACAATAGAGTTTTTGATCATGAAACCGACACCTGAGAGGTGTTTTTCGGTTCTGGGCTTACCTGACCAAAAGAGTGTGTAACCGGCACCATGTTCTCTGAGGCTG
>NW_020925675.1:1075339-1076070 GCF_003984885.1 Neopelma chrysocephalum
CCCGGGGCTCCCCGGACGCCGCCACGCTCCCATGCGGGGCGGGGGGGACGACCCGGGGCTCCCCGGACGCCGCCACGCTCCCATGCGGGGCGGGGGGGACGACCCGGCTTAAGACAATTTAGATACTTTCAAAATGACGCATATTTGTATTTCACAGAATCTGAGTAAGGCAGAATTTGTCTTTTGAATCCCCAAATATATTAAACTTAAATTAATGCAAGGCTGTAACTAATAGTCAGTTGTGTTCTATTTTAGAGTTAGTTATTGGTGCTGTTATCTTTTCTAGCAAAATATCTTTGGGTGAAAGAGCATTTATACCCTTTTCCTTTCTCAGAAAACCTCACAGTTCTGAAGGCACTCGAGTTTTTTCAGAATGTTTTCTGGTTTTCAGCAACAGTCTGCATTAAAAAATTGACTAAGAAACAATTTCCACCTCTCAGTCTTTCTGGCATATGCTCTACTGAGAAGAGAACAGAAAAATTAAGGTTATCAAAGAGGTTCACATGGTTTGTTTCTTGCTTGTTGTTATAAAAGGTAGAAAAGGTTTTGATTTCCTCTATTCAATTACCAAGCAACAGTTTAAACTTGAAAGGCTGTCTGTTGCTAGGCAATTCCCTGTATTATCTCTTTAGATCTCATCTCTCTCCCCTCAAAGGTGGAATTCTCAGGCTAAAATGGCCCATTTTTTCTTTTCTTTTCTTTTCTTTTCTTTTCTTTTCTTTTCTTTTCTT
>NW_020925675.1:1076080-1111801 GCF_003984885.1 Neopelma chrysocephalum
TTTTCTTTTCTTTTCTTTTCTTTTCTTTTCTTTTCTTTTCTTTTCTTCTCTTTTTTTTTCTGGCAAAAACTGCCTTTGTCAAATAAGATATCTTGGAACCAGACATTTTACTAAATTAGTCTACACAAAAACCTTTCTAGTAATCTCTAAAGACTTGTCTGTAAGACACAGAATAACGAAAGGGTGCTGCACGGCTGTCCGCACAGGAGGAAAGGGGAGAGGAGGCAGCACAGCTGTGCCTGGCCACCTCCGCTCTGCTCCGGTGGAAAGCCGTTCCCCCCCCCACACACACACGCTTCGGAATTCTTCACCGCAGACAGCGGGACCGTCCCCACAGGGGTTCCTGCGCCGGCCGTGGTCGCCGCCGCTCGCGCCCCGGTCCGGCACGGATCCGGCTCCAGCCCGTCCCGGCACGGCACCGCCCCGTGGACCCTTGCGCCGCTCCGCCATTCCAACGCGCTCCCCCCGCGCGCCGCTGTCAGCCCCCCTGCGCCCGGATGCACACCCCCCCCGCCGCTGCTCGCGGCGGGGGCCGTCTGCCGACTCTAAGCCCGTTGGCTTGTACAAGGACGGGCTCTGCTCTGCTGTTCCCCGCCTGGCCCCCGGTGAGGGGCTGCGGCACTCGGCTTGGTTTCGTCGGTCCTCTGTTCGCTCTCGAGTTTGTTTCTGCCCCGCTCCTTTTGCCCGCATGTCTCGATTTGAATTTCTCTCCTTGTTTGTCTTTTCGGTGGAGTCGTCCAGTGGAAAAACTGTTTTTTCTGCAGCGGAGGCACTGTGCGAGCCGGGATGGAAGGTCTCTCGATCAGAGGGGGAGTCTAGAGGGTTGGGCAGTGAGTCACGGTTCGATTTCGCACGGTTCGGTCGGGGCAGCGTGTGTCGGGTAGCGATGCACTCCTCCCCCCTCGGCAGGGCGCCGACGCCATTCCACTACTACGCAGCTGAATATTCCCGCATGGGCGGCAATGGAGGGGAGGGGCCACTCTTTCTTTTCTGCCTCCGGGGATGAATTGTTAGGTTTTTCTACATTTTCTGCCTTGGAGGGTGGTGACTTTTTAGAAGCGCGATCTTTTAAAGTTTGAAAGACAGTTTGCTACGGTTTCAGGACGCTAGCAGCCTGCTTATCTTCCTATGTGAAATGTAGTCACTATGGCTGACTGATATCTTTGCTCTTTACGGCAACGCAGCTGCTGCAGCTGCATGTTTTGTCCCATTATTGCAATTTTTGTTCCCGATGGCTCACCTCTGATGTCTTACCTCGTGAGGTGTCGATAAAATCTCAGGTCCAGACCAAGGCAGAATCCCACTGCTCTCAAAGCTTCATTGGGTGCCGTCTCCCCTGTGCGTCGGCCCACGGGTCCAACTCTCTCTCTCTCAGAGATAAATCGCTGCAAACTCTCTCTCGGAGAAAAATCTTCGGCGCAGCTCTGCATCGGGGTCACCAAATGTCGCTGTAGTGTCGAGACGGCCAAAGCGACACAGAAACAGTCTTCTTCCAAAAATAGGACAGGAGAGGGATAGATCCTTTATTGTAACAGATCACTGACATTTATAGCCCTTGGCATAACATACACTACAATTGGTGTCTGCAAATAAACATGCATCAGGATTGGCTGCCCTGTAGCACACTCATGATGATTCAGAATTTGTAGACTCATAGTGACTAAGCTCCAGCAAGCTCACCGTGACTCCACAGAAAGCTCAGGATATCTGCCTCTATAGTCCTGTCTTCCTTCTGACAGACCTGCTGTCAACCCTGACAACCCAATGCCTCAAAACCTGAAAGACCCTTCCCAGCTCAGAGTCATGAGTTGCATTTCAACTTCCATTCAACATAGGGTCCCAAGGGGGTTGGTTCATTACACTAGTGGTTGTGGTCCCTTCCCTGCACCCTTGGTGACTGTGGACTCATCCTGCTGCCCTGCCTGCTGAGCTAGATGCTGTCTGCCAGAAGCCTTCTCTTTTCTACCATCAGCAAAACAGGTTTAAAGCCTGTGGGCAGAGGCTGGCACAGAGTGCCCATTGTACACTCATGCATACCAGAGCAGTAGCTCCCTGGAATGCTACACCTCCCAGCTTTTACCACCTTGTGTTTGTGTTGCAACTCAGGACTGTGTGTAAATTTAGTCCCTCTCCAAGGAGATTAACAATTCAAAATGGCAGATAAATAGGATGGCCTTTTTTTTTTTGATTGGACCAGTTGGAAGAGGAAGGTAACCCTGACTCCCATAACCTCCATAGGCACAAAAGAGAGGTGAGGTGCAAGGTTGGTCAATTAGATGGAACAGCTCCTTGCAAGTGAGTGGCTTTAATGTACTAATTGCATTAGTAATTGGTGACTACCACATGGTAAACACTTGGGTTCAAAACTATGTAAGGGCATTAACTAACCCACCCTACAAGCGTGATCCTTGTTTCATAGGTGGTGAACTGGAGAGATCTGCTGACTGCAGAGTGAGTCAAGGCAGGCATACAGGAGACTTTGGATCTGTTAGTTCTTCAAGATCACCTTAAATGAGACTGGTGGCAGCAGCTCTGGGAGTCTCCTCCCTATTGCCAGAAGATGTGCAATTTAAGCATAAGCTGTCAGCTTGTGCTATTTATGGGAACTTTATTTTAATTTGTGTCTGTTAAAGTAGCAGAAAATATCTTTGTTTCTCTCTGAGATTTCTTCTGCTAATTTTGTAGACCAAACTGGTTTTTAATGATAGGGAGGGGGGAGGTGGCTATTGGGGGGATTTTAGGGAGGGTGTATGAAAGCACCTCACTACCTTTAAAAACAGCCTATGTGTATTTTTTTTAGCCAAATATTTGTTTTTTGGCTCAGCCTTTCTATGTCATTGGATGATACATCTTTTGCCTCAGTTGACCATTCACAGCTTCTCCCATTAACTTTGGCCAAGACTTTGTAAAGTACTGAATATGAATGCTTCCATCTCAAAGGCTTCCATCTGCAATGTTCTGAAGAAAGCCAACATTTGAAGGATGAGAGCACAGTCTGTGCTTCAGTCAGCCCAAGCCTTTGCCACAAAGCAGTAGTACCTAAGGGCATGAGGAACTCTGGAAAACATTGAGTTTAGCTTTCTTCCATCACCCTCAATACTTGAGACACTGACAGGCCCTCCAAGAGACCCAGGTGGATCCTCCTGCACTTCCAACATCCCAGGGAGCATCTTGGGCTGTAGTCAGTGTGTAATGAATAATTCATCCAAAGCAGGTTTCCCCCAAGAATAGCTAGCCAAGGGCATCTCTCTCTCAAACCTGGGAAGCGGGGAAATAGGGAGTTTGAAACTCTGCTGCCCGATTCATAGACCAACACTATGTTTTCTGTGCTCTGATCACTGGATTATTGTTTAACCCAAAGCAAGCATCTGCCTCTATTTTTTTTCCTTCTGAAAAACCCTGACAGCAAGCACTTTGAAGTAATGAGGAGGTTCATGGGTGTGGAAAGCTGGTTGTCCCCTCATTTATTTCCCAAGTTGAGTTGAAGGCATTGGCATTTAGACAACATTTTTTAAAAAATATATTAATTTTCATCAATTTAGCAATACACGTGGCTATTGTTCCTTGCTTTGTGATACCAGATTGTCTCAGTTTAATGAGACTGAAGTGTTTTGCTAAGGAGGATGAGTTATGAGGAAGACCAAGCTCCTCCCTCTAAGCAATTGTAAATCCAAAATTAAGAGGCTCCAATTGAGGAAGCATGGAGAAAGGAAAAAATAACAGCCCTTTATTAAAGGATATATATGTATTGGCAGAACAACAAAAGAACACAAAAACAACCAAACAATAATCCTGTACTCAAAAGTCCCCTTCAAAAAGGAAACAGTTCAGTACTTTCCGCCTTTTGGCGCAAATCTAACCACGATCAGCAGGGGGCGCTGTTGGATCTCTGGAGGTGCAGAGCCTGCAGTTGCTTGGTGGTGGTCAGCAGGGGGCGCTGTTGGGCTCTGGCGGTCACTGCATGGGGGCCCTGGTGCACGAAAGAAGCCAAAAATGGAGATCTTTTACCCCACCGAGAAGGGGAAGGGGAGAAGGGGATAAAGGGGGTTCTTCGCATGAAACTCACACTGTCTGCGGCTGGCTGTGGCTGGGATTCCCCCCCCTTCGTCGATGGGCACAAGCTGCTGTCAACACAGGAGCGGCGGAGGGAAAGGGCGACCTCCTCCCTAAAAGGTTCCTCTGCAGATGGGTCAAGCCTCTCCGATGAAATCCGAGCAGGTCTGGGCTGGGGGCAGAACAGGGTGCAGGAAAATGGAGGCAAACCGGGGCCAGGAGCAGCCAGGTGACCAGGCTGAAAACAAAGTGAACCTCTGACCCCTCCAACACGCACACTTGGTCAAGGCAAAAGTGAGGTGCCATTTCCCGAGGAGAGGGAAAAAAAAACACCTCATCACCTCCCCCCCCCAGTCTTCTGAGTCTGGAATGTGGATCTGCTAGCTAATTCCTTTGTGTGTGTCAATCACCCTAGGCAAACATCCTCCCCCTCCCTCTTTCAACATCTTTCTTTTACAGCGATGCAGGGGAAAGAAAAAAAATCCCCCCCATGGTTTTTTTAGAACAAGTAAACCTATGACACAGATCCAGCCCTCAGACATGCTGGCAAGCCTTGGTTCCCACTTTGCTTCAAGGAAAGTGTCGTGGTTTGATTCTGGCCGGATTCCAAACCCCCACAAAAATTTCTAAGAGCTGGGAGAGGCCACACAGGCAAGACAGACTCAACGTGAGGATAATACTAAAATTTTATTACTAACAGAATAGAAGCTAAAGATTAAGAAAATAAAGTTTTAAACACACTTTCTAACCACCCCTCCTTCCTTCCATATTCTCCCTCCTCCTACAAGGCAACAGGTCTTCCAAATCTGCTGCACTTGTGGATCACCCTTCTCCATCCACAGGGCACCAGGTCTTCCAAATCTGCTGCACCTGTAGACCACCCTTCCATGGTCCCTCACCACAGGCTACAGGGGGGCCAAAGCTCCGAGTCCTTCCCCTGTCCCATGGATTCCTCCCATGGGAAACAGTCCAAGGTGGTCCCTTCTAACATGGGTCCATTCCTCCCCCGGGACGCAGGTACTGGGGTGCAGGAGGCCTCTATACCCTGATGGTTCTTCATAGAATGCAGTCTTTGACAGAGAGTATTGTTCCAGTGTGGGTTCCCCACAGGGGCTACAAAGTCCTACCCAGAACAAACTGCTCCAGCGTGGCTTCTCTCTCAAGTCACAGATCTTCCGAAGGACTTCATTCCCTCTTGGGCCTCCCATGGCAGGATAGCAGTCCTCTTTCATTTTCATGCATCTACTTGTTCCATCCTGGGTGCAGCTGCACCGCAGCAGGGCCCCCCGTCCTGTCCCAACTCAGTCGGGACGGGAGGCGGGAGAGATCACCTGCTGGCGGGGCTGCTCTGCCACCCTGGCCCACCCCGCGGCCGGGGCGGGCCTGAAGGGGGGCCGCGGGGCTGCTCTGCGTGCTGCCGCATACCCCGGCCCCAGCCTGGCCACCCCTTTGCAGGGGCTGCCGCTCGGCTCGGCACGGGCAGCTCGGCCGGGACGGGAGGAGGGGGGTGCTACGGGGCTGCACGCCTCAGCCAGGGCCCCGGTCCCGGTCCCGGTCCCGGCCCCAGTTGCCCCCGCGGCCGCCACTGTGTGCTCCGAGCTATCAGCTGCCGCGGACCCAGGGTCATGGCCGCCGCCCTGGCCCGGGCTGGCTTGGCTGCGGCACCGCGCCTGCCCTCAGACCAGCTGCCGCACAGCCCCGAGCCATTGCCACCGCCCCCGCTCGCAGTGGGAGGGTAAAGCGGCGGGGAACCGCCCCAGCCCTGGCCGCGGCACCCGCCGCGCCTGCCCCTGGGCCAGGGCCGCGGGACCCGGAGGCTCCCTCCGCATCCCTCCCGGCTCCAATTCCTTCTGCGCAACACCTTAACACCCTTCTCTTCCTCTTTTCTCAAATATGTAATCACAGAAGCTCCTCTCATTGGCCTCAGCCGTGGCCAGCGGCAGGAAATCCCTCCTGCATTTAGCTACCATTGGTTCTTCATAGGACAGTGAAAGCTTTCAGTAGCTTCCAACAGAAGCCACCCTATAGCTCCTCTCTGCTCCAAAACCTGGCCACAGGTTGAACTCATGACAGAAAGCCCTTGAGATGCTGTAGGGGAAGCCCAAGCGCATCCTGTTTCAGTTATCTCCACACTCGCATTCAATACACGTGTACATGCTAATTTCCTTTTTTTTTCTTCTCTTTTCTTTTGGCAGTGGCAGATTTGGTCTCTTCTGAGCTCCTTGCAGCCTTTGGGCAATCAGGACGTTGAATTTGGCAGACGGTTACCATTCGTTCCCTTGGATCGTACCTGCCCTTGCTTTCCTCATCCCCTCCTGTGCTCCCCTTCCCTCGGATAAAACTCCAGGGCGTTGCAGTATTGCTATGGAGCCCAGGGAGACTTTGGGCAGCTCTTGGCTAAGGAGGGGTGAGGCAGACTTTCTGTCAGCCGCTGTCACCTCTGTGAAGCCTCTGTCTGCCTCTGGCTGTGCAGGGGAGATGATGCTGCCTATGGCGGGCTCAGGGAAAGAGATCCTGATGAGTGGTGAAAGGCTGGAGCCGGAGGAAGAGGATGAGCTGGGTTCTAGGAGAGATGTGGATTCCACTTCCAATGCAGACAGCGAGAAATGGGTGGTGGGAGATGGCCTGGAGGAGCAGGAATTTTCCATCAAGGAGGCTAACTTTACAGAGGGGAGTTTAAAACTAAAGATACAGACCACCAAGAGAACTAAGAAGCCCCCAAAGAACTTGGAGAACTATATTTGCCCTCCCGAGATCAAAATCACCATCAAGCAGTCTGGGGACCAGAAGCTTTCTAGAGCTGGTAAAAATAGCAAAGCAGCTAAAGAGGAGGACAGATTGCACTCCAGAAAGAAGGTAAGTCCTATTCTTTTCTGTATTTCCCCTTTCTCCTGAAAGCAGAGGGAGAGGGGAGGATTAAACCTGCTCAAACAGTTTGTGTCCAAGATATAACCTTTGCAGGGTTTGCAAAGCCCTGTTTGGCCATGGAGGAGGTAATACAGAGTGGGTGTCATCCTGCATCGCCACATATGCTGTGGGGATGATCTTGAACTATCCCTCAGATGAACCAATTCGGAAGGGATCAAAAGTTCAGCTGGGCCTCTTCTATTTTTGTTCGTACTTGAGGTTTAAGATTGATAATTACACGAGTGATAAATGAAGGAGCCCACTTCTAAATTGCTTTGTGCCTAAGTGCTAATGCTTGAGTCTTTCAGCAGTTAAAGCTTTCAACTGCATTTTTAAAATACAGGAATGTGCATTGTGAACAATTGAATCCATTCCTGAATATTGGGAAAAGGGCTTCATTATTCTTGATTACAGCATTGTGTGAGCAACACTATAGTTATGTTTCAGAAAATGCTTCCACTATAAGTCTCATTTTCTCCCAGATGCATATCATTTTCTTGAAATATCCTTCTGCAGAGAAATTTTTGGTACTTTGGGTAAAAATTAATATTTTTATTTTTTCATTTAGTCAAGGAGAGGAAGAGGGAGGGGGAAAAAAAGAAAATCCTTTCTTTGTATGAGCTGTTTCACCCTTTTATTTTGTCATTGTCTTGATTTTTCAGTAGTGTCACCTACATTTAGTCTTAACACAAATTTAGTTTGAGTGTTTTAAGCAGTGCTGGTCGGGAGAGGGACAGCTGGTGACTACTCATGTTTTTTTGGGTGTAGTGATGTTTCTGTCCTAGGTATTAGACAAAGGAGCTTTGGTCAGATTGAGGCTTTATCACAGTACAAATAGAATCACAGAATGTGCTGAGTTGGAAGGGACCCATCAGGATCATCAAGTCCAACTCCTGGCCCTACGCAGGACACCCCAAGAATCACACCATGTGCTTGAGAGCATTGTCCAAACGCTTCTTGAACTCAGGCTTGGTGCTTCCTAGGGAGCCTGTTCCAGTGCTCAACCACCCTGGGGGTGAAAAACCTTTTCCTGATATCTAACCTAAACCTCCCCTGACTCAGTTTCATGCTGTTTCCTTGAGTCCTGTCACTGGTCATGAGAGTGAAGAGATCAGTACCTGCCCCTCCACTTCCTCCTTTGGATGCTCTCTAATAGCTTAATGTCTTTTTTATATTGTGGTGCCCAAAACTGCACACAGTACTCAAGGTGAGGCAGCAACAGTGCAGAGTAGAGCAAGTTGGAAGGGACCTTAAAGATCATCTAGTTCCACCCCCCCTGCTGTGGACAGGGACACCTTTCACTAGACCAGGTTGCTCAGAGCTCCATCCAACCTGACCTTAAACGCTTCCAGGGATGGGACATCCACAGCTTCTCTGGGCAACCTGTGCCAGTTCCTCACCACCCTCACAGTCAAGAATTTCATCATAATATCTAATCTAAACCTACTCTTTCAGTTTGAAAGCATTCCCCCTTGTCCTGTCACTGCATGCTCTTGTAAGAAGTTCCCCTCTGTCTTTCTTGCAGGCTCCCTTCAGGTACTGGAAGGCTGCAATTAGGTCACCCTGAAGCCTTCTCTTTTCCAGGCTGAACAAACCCAATTGTCTCAACCTTTCCTCATAGGAGAGGTGCTCCATCCCTCTAATCTTGGTGGCCCTCCTCTGGACTTGCTCCAACAGGTCAATGTCCTTCCTGTGCTGGGGATCCCAGAGCTGGATGCAGTACTCCAGGTGGGGTCTCACCAGAGTGGTAGAGGGGCAGAATCACCTCCCTTGACCTGCTGGCCACGCTTCTTTTGATGCAGCTCAGGATACTCTGCCTCCTTAGTAGCACGTGGGCATCATGATGAGTTCAGACAGGAACCCAGATTTGATGAAAGACTCATGAGTATCTCCAAAACCTGGACGAATTCATCTGGGATGTAAGCACCTACTGATTAGAGCTTGGGGCATGACTTGACTTTCCTGCTCATGCAGCTTGGATCCCTCTTCTCCCATACACAGTTGTTGAATGCTCAAAGGGCTACTTGAAGCCTTGAGGAGGATAATTGCCAACGGCTCTCCTTGGAGACAGCCTCCTTGACAGACTGACTTAGACCAAAATTTTCATAACTCTAAATCATTTTTTGAAGCATCAACATTTCCCACTGAATCAAGGCAGAGCCCAAGGGGATTAACATTGCTCACTCTGAGAGTACTTCTCTTAGAAGCTGAATTTGAAAAGAAAACAACAAATCATGGGGATTTTTTTTCTCAGAATCCTGCTAAATGGCATAGTCTATGTGCATGAAAAAAGTATCTCCTTTTAGCACAGCAGAGGTTTGGCCCTATAACACACTGAGAAGAGATTTTCCCACCTATTGAGAGGAATGGGCTGTCTTCTTAGCACCAAGCAATGTCTCATTTCCACTTCCCTTTCCTCCCTGAATACTTGCAGAGGTGATGAAAGGCACTACAGGAAGAGACTGGAAATAAGTGGGAGAAGGGTCCCAGTCCTGGTAGTGCAATTGCTTTCATGACCAATGCATGTGTCTCATGACAGTTACAGAGATTTTTTTGGGGAAGATAGTTAGGAGGAAGCAGCAAGTTGAAACATGGAGCTGTGACTGTCTGGTCCAACTATGGGTTTCCCTGTGAGAGGAGTATGCAGGAACCTTCTGCATAGAATCATAGAATATCCTGAGTTGGAAGGGACCCGCAAAGATCATTGAGTCCAACTCCTGGCCCTGTACAGGACAGCCGCACAGGACAGCCCCACAGGACAATGGTTCTGCATGTCCTTGCAGAACCATTGAGAGCTGTGGTAGTGGTTAAAAAAAAAAAGTGATTGTCCCATTTAAATGATTCTGGCAGTTTTGATATTTCAGAGTTAGGCTGTTTGATTGTCTGTTGCTTTAATCAGTACAAACTCCAGAAAAGCAGCTACTGGAAGCAGCAGGAGGGAACAATGCATTTAAACCAGTGGGGCAGACCTTTCAGCTCCTTCCACTGTCCTCCATGGATTTTTTGCCAGGAGAGTTTGGCCCAATGTACACATTTCCCTTGCACATGGGAGCAGCATCATTATTTGAGTTTACCACCTTGCTCATGGAAACAGGGCATAAAGAGAGGCCCCACAGACCATATATAAGGATGGACAGCTGAGCATAACCTGAGCTGCAAGTGCCATTCTTGTGTTTCTGGTGGGTAGGAGCAGTTGTCTTGCACCTCATGAAGTAGCACCTGAATTTATTTTTCCCCCTGAGTAGGAGCAAACTCTCTCAGAACTTGAAAAATCTCTTAAGTTTGTTGCATAAAAATTTCAGCCACATCTCCAGTAGTCCCCAGTGCTTTGCAATACACTTCAGCATGAGCTTCAATACACACAGCACAGAGGGCAAGTAATGAAAACATGGAAGCAATTTAAGTAACAGCATGTGGGTACACAAAGGACTGGTAATGCCAACAATGTAAAAAGGGACTGTGGAACTAGGGATATAGTATTTATTCAGTGACCACTTAGGGAGAAAAGAGATATGCCAGTTCCTAAGCTTTCCACTGCTCTTCTAATTAGGCAATAGGGGTTAGTGCCTGATTTCTAAAGCTGTGGTCTGGGGTGCAGTAGTGATTAGAAGGGGACTCTGTGACAAGGCCTGGGTTTTTTGCCTTTGATTACAGCTGCTACATTATACTAAAAGACTGTGCTGGTTTAAAGGTAAACCAGCAGGGGAAATGAACTCAACTCAAAAGAGAGATTATAAGTCAGAATAACAATTTAATAAAATAATACAATAAGTACGATTATACAGACAAACAATTGGTTTTAACCCACAAAACCCAAATGTATAACCCAGCACCCTGGGGCATGAACAGAGTGGTCTTTGGGCCCCCTGAGTCCAAAGTAAAAGGAGAGGGGAAACCTGTTGGTGAGAGTGCTGTTGCAGTCTGGTCAAGAGTGGTGATTGCAGTCCGGTCGAGAGTGATGGTTGCAGTTTGGTTGAAAAGTGGTGGTTGCAGTCCAGTCGAGAGTGGTGGTCTCAGTCTGGTTGAGAGCGGTGATCTGCAGTCTTCCTCTGGATCCCACGAGTGGTTAAAAAAGTTCCAAGACTCCAAGATTATATATTCTCCAGTTCAGGCAGGAATGCCTAGTACTTTCCTCAGGGTGGGGAGTTCCACAAAGGGTGTGAGGAACAGGGAGGCACCCTCCTATCTCGCAGGCCTCTTAACACCTAGTTTATAGCCTGAGGAGTCAGGCTGCTCTGGGCAGAGGGTGTAAATAGTTTATTGATAACAGTTTCTGGGAAATGACATGGAAGGCTATAGAATACACAGTTTTGGGTTACACCCATCCAGTGATGAACTGGTCCCAACTGTTCTAACTAGGACAAAGACATAAGCATACATTAAACACTCATGTTGGTTTTCCGTGTGAGCAATCACCCTGTGGATGTTATGCGATCATGAATGGGAGGGGAAGGAATCCAGGAGAGGATCTTGTTGGGTGCAGTTGCTGATGCCCTGGAGTGAGAAGTGAGAGAGCATCAGTGTTGGGAACCTTGAATGCTTGGCTGCAACACAACAACTTTTGGGGTTTCTTTTAAGTCATGACCATGCTGTGAGAAAAATCTCATTTATTGAATTTAGAAAGACGGCAAAAGTTTGCAAAACAAAAGGAATAAAACGAAAAGGAAAAATTACAACACGTGTTGGGTGTCCTAGGCACGCAGGATTCCCAGGAACACACCCTTCAATTCAAAAGTCCCGCCTTTTAAACATTCTTAAGGTTCAACCCCGTTTACGTCATAGAAGAGGCGTTCCCCTCTTTCTGGTTGGCTGTGTCGTGCTGGGAGGTGGAGTGTCCAGCAGCATGGCAGCTTCCAGGACCAGCCATGTGGTATAAGGGGTTTCCTTACCAATATTCATTTACAGTTCCCTATTCCCATTCGCATGTTTCCCTGACACCGGTTCCAGGCTGAATCCGGCATCTTACAGCTCCGCGATACGCCCTATAGGTTAGTAAAGAAAAACTCTTATGTTAGTGATTTGCTAAATTCATTTGCTTGTAATAAAACCGATTCTTTATTTCTCACAATGCCAAGTTTCCCATCAGCTTCCCCTACTAGAAAATAAGAGTGAAGGTAGTTTCCAAACCCCTTTCCCAAGGCTGCTCAGAAGGTGAATCATAGTTTGGGCTGTCCCTGCAGCTGCTTGTGTGGCAATTGGAAAGTGCACAAACATTCTGTAAGAGTTTTCTCTTATTTCAACCCTTCAGTGTCTGGGGATGGAGTGGGCTGGACCCTTGCCACTTCTGAACCCACAAATGGCTCCATTTCATTTAGTCTGATTGGAGAGGGAGGGGAAAAAAAAAGCCAGTAGCCCAAAGGATGTCCTGCTGGCATGCTGGCAAGCCCTGCAGCTGCTGCTCTCCCACCTGCAGGAGGGTTGCTAGAGTCCAGCATCCTCAGCATCACTAAAGGTGCCTTTTCCTTTAGATAAGGAAACATGCTATCAGTCTGGAAGGACACTGAAAGCGTAGCACCAAATGCAATGAAGCAATTCATCAGCATTCCCTGTCACATAGAATTTAACAAGCCCCAGATAAGCAGTATTTCCCTGGTTTTATTACCTCCCATCTCCCCCCCTCCCCCCATATTTGCTGCTCTATCTGTTTTCTTGTGTCTGCAAACACTTCATTTTCCATCCTTTCTTTTTTAAGCATAGCCTGACAAAGTTTCTTTGGACCTTGCATCATATGCATAATGTCCTCCTTCGGGGGATGTAAACTCATTTTTTGTAATTATTATTGCACTGGGGTTTTTTGAGAGCTTGGGAAGGGTGAATGCATTTTATTACTGAGAGATAGGCAGCAGCAAATCAATTGGAAGTAAGCTTCTTTGTGTGCAGAGGAAACTCTGTCCTTGAATTTTCTTGCAACATTTTTTCCCTTTGAGTTCCTGTAGGTATTTGCCATTTCTTTACAGGAAGCAGTTCTAGCACTTTTAGCCTTGAAATTCAATTTATAGTCTTCCTTTCCTCTGCCCCATACGTGCAACTTTCTCCTGCTGTTTTCCTTTCCTTGAGGACTCTCTCATTAGCATGCTTTCCCTATTGTACCCCTCCTTCTTACAGAAGATCATGAACGCTGTCCCCCCTCTCTCCTTCCCCCTCCTTTGCATCAACTGCACATTGAACTTTCCCTCCAGGTTCTCACGTGCATCTGCAGCTCTTGTCGGATTTCCCCTTGTGCCAGACTCCTTTTCCCAGTGATTTGTGTGCATGATCATCTGGTTACTCATTGTATATGCTTATTCCTCTTTGCTAAGGGCATCCCCGTGTGAGATGTCCTCTGAGTCAGCTCTTCCTGTTGTGATCCCAAAGGTGCCTTGGGGAGTTGACTTCAGTGCTTGCTCCCTGTTCTGCATGTGGCTTAGCAAGGAGAAGTCACTCAGGTGTTTGTGGTGGTACCTGCTTGAAGTGACAGACTTTGATTTACAGCTCCTTATATTTTTTTTTTCCAAAGGATGGAGTCTCCATAGCCCCTTCAGCCTGGACCTGTTTCTGTGCTGGTTTGGTCCCTACTTTTCTAAGTAAAGCCTTAAGGCTGCTCTAAATGATGCTGGTGGCAGGTACCTGAAGCTCACACCAGCAGAGTAAACCTCAGCCTCTTCCCAGATTATGGAATAGTGGAAGAGTCTCAGAAGTGCCAGCACAGTGGGGAAGTGTTCTTCTAGTTGCCTTTAAGGTGAAACTGGCTTTTGAGCAGCCAAGAGACCAATTCAGAGCTGCTCTAACAGACAGGAGGCTCCTAGCATTTTTACAGTCTTTCTACACAAATGTATGGGTGCAAAGCTACACAAACTCAGCTCTTTGATAGTCATCCCAGGTTTCTTTTTTGGCTAGCTTTTCTTTCTACCATATTGCTGAAAGCACAAATGAAACAGCTGCAGTTTGGTGCCCTCCCACCAAAGGGTGGTGAGGTACTGAAACAGGTTGCCCAGAGAAGTTGCGTATGCCATAACTACTTCGGGCTCCCCCCAAAAAGAGAGCAGGAATTAATCTCTTTGTAAAAACTTCAGAGCTTAAGAAAACAGTTTTGCTATGAGCTGAGAACCTCTCAGACCCAAGTTCGTCTTGGTCCTTGAAGGCACCTGAGGTGCCCAGACTGGGCTCTGAGTCCTCTTGGGCCTCAATGTAGTCACCTGGAGGAGGCTGGTCCCTCCTGAAGGTGGTTTAATCCTCCTTGTGATGAGCAGGGAGGGCTGGATCCTCGCTGTTTCCGTTCCTTCTTCTCCAAAGCCTGCAAGTGTCCACCTTGCATCGTGTCATGGATATGTTGTGACAGGAATAAGTCAGAGTGTCTTTTCCAGCTTGCTGCTCTGCCTGAACCAGCTGATGCCCATCCCTCACTGTCTGCTCCTGTGCTGGTTTAAAAGTTAACCAGCAGGGGAAATGAACTCAACTCAAAAGAGAGATTATAAGTCAGAATAACAATTTATTAAAATAATACAATAAGTACAGTTATACAGACAGACAATTGGTTTTAACCCGCAAAACCCAAATGTATAACCCAGCACCCTGGGGCATGAACAAAAGTGGTGTTCCTTGCCCCCCCCCGAGTCCAAAGTAAAGGGAGAGGGGAAAAACCTGCTGGTGGGAGAGCTGTTGCAGTCTGGTCAGAAAGTGGTGATTGCAGTCCAGTTGAGGGTGGTGGTCTCAGTCTGGTTGAGAGTGGTGAGCTGCAGTCTTCCTCTGGATCCCACGAGTGGTAAAAAGGTTCCGAAACTCCCAGTTTATATATTCTTCAGTTCAGGCGGGAATGCTCAGTCCCTCCCTCAGAGCGGGGAATTCCATAAAAGGGTATGAGGATGCTCAGTCCTTTCCTCAGAGTGGGGAATTCCATAAAAGGGTATGAGGACAGGAACATCTTCCTATCTCGCAGGCCTCTACTGATAACAGTTTCTGGGAAATGGCATGGAAGGCCATAGAATACACAGTTTTGGGCTACACCCATCCAGTGATGAATTGGTCCCAGCCGTTCTAACTAGGACAGCTCCCAATCATAGAATCATAAAATCATAGAATCAGATGGGTTGGAAGGGACCTCTGAGGTCATCAAGTCCAACCCTTGGTCCACTACTGCTGTGGTTACTAGACCATGGCACTAAGTGCCACATCCAGTCTCACCTTAAAAACCTCCAGAGACGGAGAATCCACCACTTCCCTGGGCAGCCCATTCCAATGTCTGACTACCTTCTCTGTAAAGAATTTCTTGCTAATATCTAACCTAAACCTCCCCTGGC
Organism: Neopelma chrysocephalum; assembly: GCF_003984885.1. Taxonomy (NCBI): domain Eukaryota; kingdom Metazoa; phylum Chordata; class Aves; order Passeriformes; family Pipridae; genus Neopelma; species Neopelma chrysocephalum. Next base: position 1,091,317 of record NW_020925675.1, read on the forward strand.
AGAGCTTAAGACCATGCTCTCTTGTCCTACTGATAGCTGCCTGGGAGAAGAGATCAACCCCCACCTGGCTACAGGCTTCTTTCAGGTAGCTGTAGAGAGTGATGAGGTCTCCCCTGAGCCTCCTCTTCTCCAGACTAAACAACCCCAGCTCCCTCAGCCTCTCCTCATAGGACTTGTGTTTGAGTCTCTTCACCAGCCTTGTTGCTCTTCTCTGGACCTGCTCCAGCACCTCAATATCCTTCCTGAACTGAGGGGCCCAGAAATGGACACAGTACTCGAGGTGTGGCCTCACCAGTGTTAAGTACAGGGGAAGAATCACTTCCCTGGACCTATTGACCACACTGTTCCTGATACAGGCCAGGATGCCATTGGCCTTCTTGGCCACCTGGGCACACTGCTGGCTCATGTTCAGCTTCCTGTCAATCCAAACTCCCAGGTCCCTTTCTGCCTGGCAAAAAATTGTGACTTTTTTTTTCATATAGTCAAGTATTTCTTAAAGAAGCAAATGTCTGGCTGTGAAGGGATGGGCTGGGGAAGTGTAAGCAGGCTTTTACTACTGAACACAGAGTGCCAAAGGAGGAAGACTAGTGTATTTGATTAGCTGCCATATGACAAGGGCTTGCGGAGGCCATCTGTGTCAAGGACAGGTTTTGTTTTGCAGCAGTCCCTCCCTACCTCACACTGCCAATTTTAGATGACCCTCTGTGACATTTCCTTGTTTGCTTGTGCTGTGCCTCTTTTGTCAAACCATGAAAAAATGTCCCCAGTGCTGGTTTGGGGGGTTAGGACATGCTGCAGGGAAGCAATTGGGGAAGTAACTGGGACCAGTGCAGGAAGCTGGGGGTCCAGCTGGGGGGTCCCATAGTCCCTACCACTGAACCACAGGAGGGGACGGGTGATGTCCCTGGCAGCCTCATAAAGGCTTGGCCAATTCAGTGCACGCTGGTTGTTTCGAAAGCACCATGATCTCCAAGCTAACAGAGATGTGTTGGAGACACGACATGCTGGCATGTGCACCCAGAGCTGCAAGCCTCTGTACCAATTCTGTCTTCATTTGCAGAGGTTTTGGGATGCACAGAGGTGTCGTCCTTCATGCACATGCTTGCGTTCCTCCAGCATGTTTTTGCATGCAGCACTCCCTTTCCCTCCAGGCATGTCTGACCACAGATACCTTCTGATTTGCCTCCAGCTTTTTCATCTTTAATCCCTTTTTTACATACACATGCACACCCCATTAGCCCCCTCAGGTCAGGTCTAATTCTTCACATGCTTCATTCCCAGAAGGGCTTCTTGCTGTCCCCATACCTCTGCAGTCAGTGGAACTGAGTGATGGACAAATCTTGAGTTCATTTCAATGGAAAGAGGGGCTTCACCTAGTGCCCTCACCTTGTTTTTTTTTTCTTTTTCTAAGAGCACTGAAACTTGTGAAAGTTGGTTTCTGACCACTTTCCTCTTATGTGTCTTGTCTGGTGTCTAATGATGAGTGAACTGGTTGACCGAGCCCTCTTTGGGAGCTTGTGATAGTTTTCACTCTAGGCTTTCCTGGAGACCAGCTTGTAACCAGGAAGGAACTAGGAAGGTGACCACGGAAGTATTCCATGCTATTCCTTTACGTAACTTGAGGTATAAATAAAGCCAACGGGAGGGACCTCTCTCTTCTCTTCCAGCGAGATTCGAGAACAGTAGATCCGTACGTGGTCTTGCTTATCTGAAGTTGAGGCCTGTATCGACTGCTGTTGTCTGCCACGCATGAGGGGAGAGTGCTGGGCCGCGTCCAGCCGTCCTGCTTCTCTCAAGGGAAGTGGTGAGATTTTGCCAGTTCTTTAGTTTGCTGGTTACCAGGTTTTTAGATCGCTTAGACCTGTTTTGTTTCTGTCCCTTTTCGTCCTATTTTGTCCTTTTTTCCCTTCTCCCTTCCCCTCTTCCCTTTGGGAAGCTATTTAGGGTTTCTGGGGTTATAGATATATATAATATTCTCACTGTATATATCTGTTTTATATGTAAAATATATTTTTACTATAGCTTTGGCTGTTTGGTTTTTTCCCTTCCCTCTCTGGGAAGCAGGCCTTGTTGTCAAGTTTTGGAGACTTGGCGGGAAGCCAACTTGAAACTTGCACAGAGCTCTTCAGGGGTCCCTTTCTTCTGACCAGCGAACAATTTGAATAAAAGTTTTTTTAATATTGTATCACAAAGATTTCTGTTCTTACATCAAATTTGATCAAAATTGGACAAAATGTTCAAAAAACATTGAAGAGAGTATCATGCAGGTAGGCAAGGAGTTTATGTGTGCATTCACATATACACAAACCCAGTGTGACATTAGCCATGTTTCCTTAGGAAACCAGTCTAAAAATATCCAGAATAAACATGCGTTGTTTTGGTTTTTAATGCTGAGACTTTTACAACTCTTGAACCTTAAAATGATTCCATTTGATATGTGAACCTTGAGGACAAGTCCAGTTAGCTGTGTTTTGGAAGAGTGTTATTTTCCATTTCTTGACATGACCTCTAATGTGAATTAGACCAATGGCTGTTGGCTCCTTCATTTCAGGACATGAAGGGCTATTTCTACATCATAACTATATTTGGACTCTGAGCTGCAGGTGGTTGCTATCAGGAGAGGGATTCTCAAGGCATGGTGCATGCACCAGTAGCAAGACACTGCTTCCAAGTAGGATGGTCAGCAAACCTCTACTGGAGGACTCATTATCTTCTCATCAGTTTCTCATGGCTCTCTGTCTCACCTGGGTAGCAAGGCTTGTAGAGAGAGATGATATCTTTTATTGACACCTGTGTTACAACAACTCTACCAATATAAAACTGAGTGGTTCATTGAGGAAGTTCATCACTTTGCAGCATCCTAGCTTCTTGTGAGCCACTCTCCATCTGCATAGCTGAAAGATGACAATCAGCCCTGAGGGGACTTGCAGATAATTTTGCCTTGCCCAACACTCCTGCTTTCCAGAGGAATGTGGTGGCACAAACAAATGAGCTAGAGGCCACAGCTCCACTCTCCTTGCTGATGGCTCTGTCTGAGGAGGAGAGGGCTGAGCAGTGGATGTTTGATGTGTCACCACCAATCATGCCTTTGCTTCACCAAGGGGCAATGTTGCTGGTTCTCCACCTGGTACTTCTGTGAAAAGGCACTTCTGTAACACGCTTGACAAGTGTGCTTGACAAGTGTTTCCCAGGAGGACACGTAGGAAATAGTTTTCTCATACCTCCAAGGTAGAGCCTACACTGTAATTTCTAAGTAGACTTTTTTCAGTATGTTGTCCTGCACTCCTGTTAAGGTTTAGGTAAATTTCTTCATACCATCATGTGGTTTTGGAGAAGTGTGAGGGACACACCACCCCCCCCTCCAGGGCAGGGAGGGAGGAGGGGTCTCACTGGGAAAAATACCACGAGAATTTAAGAGAATAAAACTGCTGGCAAGATGGCAAGACATAAACTTGCTCTTTTTGGTTCCTGGGATTGCAGCTGAGAGGGAGTTCTTGGCCAGTGCGCCCCCCAGAGCCACCCTGCACCCCAGTTTTCACCGTTCCCATACTGGGCAGGAGCCCTCCTGTTTGTCACAAGTGCCAGCCAGGGGAGTCCCCTTGGTGTGTGGTGAGCTCTGCCGCCCCGTGCAAACCTGCTCTTGCTGCTGGCTCCCACGGGGCAACTGCCCACGCCTCCGTGCCAGTTTTTCTTGCTGCTCGCCGCCCCCACGCTGGGTTGGGGCTGAGCTTCCTGCTGCAGTCTCTGTATTGCCTAGGAGTTGTGGTGCTGCCGCTGTCGCCGGCATCTCTGCCCAGAGTCGCTGCTCCTGCGTGGCTGCCAGCGCCACCACCATTGCTGCTGCTCACGCAGCTGCGACTCTGTCCCAGCTACATTATGATCACTTGACCGCGTTGGGACTGCGTTGCCGTCTTGGCGACACGGAGTTGAAAGAGTGGTTGTGGGTGCCTTTTTTTTTCTGTTATTGTTTGGTTGTTGTTCTGTACTGTTTTGTTCTCCATTTTTAGTAAAACTGTTACTCATTTTCATACTCCACTTAAACACCTCATAATTAAAAAAAAATTAAAAATTCGTACTTTAGGGGGAGAGGTTTCTATTCCATTGGAAGTCTCACCTCCTGGGACACATTGTCAATAAACCAAGACAACTCCAATATATGCTAAAATATTGTGCTGGCCTGATGTAGTGGTTTGAGCCAGGTTTTCCCCCTGAAACTAGGAAAGTGGTAACCCCCAGGGGGTGGTGACCCTTGGGGCTTGACCCAATCAGTGCTCCTGCAAAATATAAACATATCTCTGGAGACCGGAAAAGAAGCAGTGGTACTTGTTGTTAGAGAAGAAGGGTGGCCATGTTGTAGAAGCCACGAAGAAGGGGCTCAGGGCCCCTGGGGGCTTTGCCCCCCCCCCCAGCCCCGGTTGGGGGGCTGCAGAGACTCGGAACACTGTTATAGCTGGGCTGAGTGCCTGTGACCAGGAGCTGGGAGAGTTTCTCCCCGGTAGGAGCAGTGGGAGACGCTGGGAGCAGCAGCGGAGACAGCAGCGTACCGGAGCAGTGGCAGAAGGCCAAGCAGATAAGAAGCAGCAGAAGCCGGTATGCAGCCAAGGCAGACACAGACCTGTCTGAAGAAAAGGAAAAGCAGCAGCAGAAAGCAGGACAAGAGAACAGAGCCAGCAGCAGGAACAGAGTTTTGCGGGGTAAGAACTGGACAAACCAAAACCCCCAAACTCGCTAGAGACCCCTCCGAGAAAGAGGAGGGGGTGGTGGACTGAGAGGAGTCCTAAAGTGCAATATGCACTGCTGAGAGGAGCTAAGGAGCTCCGGCCTCCTGAGAGATAAGGCAGGACGGCAAAAGGAATGTGTGTGGAGGGGGTGACCTTGGACTTCCCCCCTCCTTGCTGCAGCTTCAGAGAAGCTGGCAGCCATCTTTGAGTCAGAGCATGGGAGCTCTGCACAGGGGCTTGATTTCCCCTGAGGATACCAGACTGTCACGAAGACCCCCGTGCTTCGTGATATGACCGTGGTGATGCGACCTTGTCTGGGGTTACGTAGTCCACGGAAAGACCCCCATTTTGAGGACGGAGGGCCGAGGGGCGTGGGTAGAGTCCTTCCCAAATCTTTGTTCGCGAAGCCTAGCCATGATGATGATGATGATACACAAACATAGTTATCATTTCTGTAGTCAGTGGTCGTGCCTCCAAGATGTCTGTTGAGTTCATTTGGTCCATGACTGTGGGTTCTCTCCATCCTAGAGACCCCTGGTGGCCTAGTGGTTAGCATGCAGGACTTTCACTGCTGCGACCACGGGTTCAAATCCCGGTCTCCTGGCCTGATAGAGGTCGTTAGCCCTGTGTGGCCATCCATCTATGAGAAGGACACTCTAAACAAACCTACGTCCTGAGGACCTCACTGCCATTGTCCAAGCTTGCTTGGCCCCGGCAGATGAACCTTAGGATTAAAGGGTGGGCTCAGTTCAGCGCAGGCTGTGTCTCACCTAAAAAATCCATTGCGCAGGCTGGAAAGGTAAAAGACCTTTCCCCAAATCTTCGTTCGCGAAGATGGGCCATTATTATTTAGATGTCTTCCAGGACAGGAGGGCTGGTGTGCTGTCAGGTGGTGGCAAGCTGCATCAGGAGCTCACAATTGGTGTATCTAGAACAGTCCATACTCATTGTCCGTGGTAGTTATCACATACAGTGGCAATGTCATTCAGCAACCAATATTATACAATTCAAAATTACAGACTGTTCTCACCCAAAATCAAATCCCCTTGAGGTACACATCGTGTTTCCCTGTCCCTGTGCATTACCCACCAAGTGCACCCAGGTCCTTGAGCAAAAACAATCCCATGGATGGATTTGCCTTTGCGTGAGGCAGGACTAATCCAAACTGTCTTCCCTAACACATACTCATATGCACCACGAGGACTTTATCCCCTTCTATGGTATGTGGAGGTTTTGATTGGGCAGGGCCAGCTTGATTGGTAGAGCCTCTAGTGTTAACTAACCAGGTGGCCTTTGCTAAATGTAGATCTCAATCTTTGAATGTTCCCCCACCCATTGCTTTCAATGTGGTTTTTAACAGTCCATTGTACTGTTCAATTTTCCCAGAGGCTGGTGCATGATAGGGAATATGATATACCCACTCAATCCTGTGCTCTCTGGCCCAGGTGTCTATGGGACTATTTTTGAAATGAGTCCCATTGTCCGACTCAATTCTCTCTGGGGGACCATGTGGCCACAGGACTTGCTTTTCAAGGCCCAAGATGGTGTTCTGGGAGGTGGTGTGAGGCACAGGGTACGTCTCCAGCTTTCCAGTGGTTGTTTCCACCATTGTCAGCGCATAGCGCTCGCCTTGCTGGGTCTGTGGGAGTGTGATGTAATCAATTGTCCAGGCCTCCCCATATTTATATTTCAGTCATCATCCCCCATACCACAGAGGCTTTACCCACTTGGCCTGCTTGATTGCAGTGCATGTTTCACAGTTATGGATAAACCTGGGAGATAGTGTCCATGGTTAAGTCCACCCCTCGATCACGAGCCCATCTGTAGGTGGCACCTCTTCCCTTATGACCTGAGGCGTCATGGGCCCAGCGAGCCAGAAATAATTCACCTTTATGTTACCAGTCCAGATCCACCTGAGACACATTAATCTTGGCAGATTGATCCACCTGTCCCTTTTTGCAATGATCTTCAGTAGCCCGACTCTGGGGTATGTGTGCATCTACAGGACATACTTTTACAGGCAACTTCTCAACCCGGGCAGTGATGTCTTGCCACAGTTCAGCAGTCCAGATGGGTTTACCTCTGTGCTGCCAATTCTCTTTTTTCCACCGGTCCAGCCACCCCCACAGAGCATTTATGACCATCCATGAGTCAGTGTAGAGGTAGAGCAATGGCCATTTCTTTCATTCAGCAATATCTAAAGCCAACTGAATGGCTTTTAGCTCTGCAACCTGACTTGATCCACCTTGTCTCTCAATAGCTTCTGTGACTTGCCATGTAGGACTCCATACAGCAGCTTTCCATTTTTGATGTATCCCTACTATACGGCAGGAACTGTCAGTAAAAGAGCATGTCGCTTTTCATTTTCTGGTAGCTGATTATATGGTGGAGCCTCCTCAGCACATCACCTTCTCCTCCTCCTCTTCTGATGATAATCTGAAATTTTCGCCTTAGGGCCAGTTCATGATGACTTCCAAGATCCCTGGGCAACTGGGGTTTCATATTCAAGCTCGCTGTGTGATCAGTGTGACCCACTTCCTCCACATAGCATCAGTGGCATGATGTGTGGAAGGGACTTTCCCATTGAACATTCAGCCCAGCACTGGCAGTTGGGGAGCCAGGAGGAGCTGTGCTTCAGTGCCAATCGCTTCTGAAGCAGCTCAAACCCCTTCATAAGCTGCAAGTATCTCTTTTTCATCTGGGGTGTAACAGGCCTCGGATCCTTTGTATCTCTGACTCCTGAACCCCAGGGGTCATCCTCAAGTCTCCCTGGGTACATTTTGCAAGAGACTCCAGGAAGGCCCATTCTCCCTGGCTGCAGCATAGAGCACATTTTCACATCCTGTCCTGTTCGGACTGGCCCAAGGGCTTCTGCACGAACAATTTCCTGTTTAATTTGTTCAAAAGGTTGTTGTTGTTCAGGACCCCACTGGAAATCATTCTTCCAGGTCACATGATAGAGAGGGCTTACAATCTGACTGTAATCTCAAATATGCATCCTCCAAAACCCCACAGCACCTAGGAAACCCCGTGTTTCCTTCTTGCCGATTGGTGGGGACATAGCTGCTATTTTGTTCACCACATCCATTGGAATCTGATGGTGTCCATCTTGCCATTTTATGCCTAAAAACTGAATTTCCTGTGCAGGTCCCTTGACCTTACTTTGTTTTATGGCAAAACCGGCCTTCAGGAGGATCTGGATTATCTTCTCCCCTTTCTGAAAAACTTCCTCTGCTGTGTTGCCCCACACGATGATGTCATCAATGTATTGCAAGTGTTCTGGAGCCTCACCCTTTTCCAGTGCAGTCTGGATCAGTCCATGGCAAATAGTGGGACTGTGTTTCCACCCCTGGGGCAGTCAGTTCCAGGTGTACTGGATGCCCCTCCAGGTAAAAGCAAACTGTGGTCTGTACTCTGCTGCTAAAGGAATGGAGAAAAATGCATTAGCAATGTCGATGGTGGTACCACTTTGCTGCCTTGGACTCCAGTTCGTACTGAAGTTCCAGCATGTCTGGCACAACAGCACTCAGTGGTGTTGTGACTTTGTTCAGACCATGATAGTCTACTGTCAGTCTCCACTCTTCATTGGACTTAGGCACTGGCCTTATAGGACTATTAAAGGGTGAGCAAGTCTTTCTGACCACTCCCAGGCTCTTTAGTTCATGAATCATCTCATGGATGGAGGTCACGGAGTCCTGGTTGGTGCCGTATTGTCAACAGTGCACTGTTGTGGTAGCGATCAGTTGTTCTTCAACCCTCAGCGGTCCCACAGCAGAAGGGTCCTCTGAGAAACCAGACAAGGTATTCAGCTGTCTAATTTCCTCTGTTTCCACAGAAGCTGTTCCAAAAACCCAACGGTGCCTTTTTGGTCCTTGAAATACCCTCTCTTTAGAGCAGGGGCATGCTTGCTCCCAGTAGCAGAGACTCTGGTCTGTACTGGCAGGGCACAGGACATTTCCCCTTTAAATTGCTGGAGGTCCCTTCCTCCTTTTGTGAGGTCCCTGCATCCTCTCCATCACTCACTAAATGAACTGATTTGGTCTTGGATTTCTTCTTCTTTATAGGGGTGACTGCTACCGGCACGGGTTGTTCCTCTGGTTCAACTGCAGTTTGGATGGCCACAGTGCCTGTTGGTCTGCTTTTCTCCTCCTCCCCCTGAGGGTGCTGTCTAGTAATGAGCAGTGTCTGATAAATAGTAGCCGGGGCCCAGCATGTTGAATAACTTCATGCCTCTCTGGAACTAACACAGCATTTTTCTTTCAAATATTCTGCCACCTTTTCAGCATCCTGTAGTTCAAGGTTCAACTTCCAAACCATTGGAGCTGAATAATCCTTCAAAAGCTGGCCCATTTTCTCCCACCTTCCATGCCACTCATGGCTATCCACCCTTGGGGCAGATCTCTGGACAACCTCCCTAAAGATCTCTGTTCTGACTCTAAACATGGTGTAGACCACATTGGCTAAACATGGTGTAGACCCTACTGAGGAGACATAGCAGGCATATCAACAAAAGCATGCTTTCTTTAACATCCAAATGGAATTCAAAATTCTGAAAAGCTGTTGTAACAGACCTGAAGGAAGAAAAGGGGGTGAAAGGCTGGGGAAAATCATCCCCCACTGTTCCCTCCACAGGCTGCGTACGATTATTAATGAATTCCCAGAGGTAGCAGCCAAGGCCAGGGCAAGAGAGAAACACTGAATACACATCCCAAATGACCCTCATTGCCCTCGATGTTATCATGCCATAAACTGATATCACACAGTACATCAACAAAGCAATCCTGATCCCTCTCCCTGCTATGAAAAAGAGCACCATGGTAGACACATAATGAATATACAGAAGTAATATATAGGGTTAGGGACCACAACCACGGGAACAGACTGAGCAACATTGTAACCAGGGAGCTCCATACCTAATACACAAATGCTTAGATCAAAATTGTTTCCAACCTCTGTCAGCAGATGTGTTATTAGCTCAATGCTCTCATGCTGCATGTTGGGTGCCAATTAGATGTTGTGCTTTAAGACCAGATGGAAATCAAGCTATGAGCAACCGCTTCCCTTCCCCCTACCCCTTCCAGTGAGAAAGGGACAAAAAGGCAGAGATTATGGGTTGAGAAAACAATTTACTGGAAAAACAGTAATGAGAGAAGGAAAACAAACAGTGACAGCAACAGCAACAATACTAATAACAACAGTGTACAAAAGAGGGTGATTACATGCAAAAAATGCTTACAGAAGTCTGACTGACCCATTGTTACTGCGGCCAGTGACACGTGACTTCCCAAGACAAAGGAGAAAAATGGTGGATGTTACCGCAGCCCTGGCAGCCATGCGGTGAAGAGGTCAATAACTATCCAATCCCAGGTTTGGGGTTGAAAACTGGAATCTTTATTGAACACGCAAAATGCAATATAAGGGTCTTGGGGGCAGGACATGTTAATGAGGAGGACGGGTTATGTTAACTAGGGGATGGATTATGTTAACTAGGGGATTACACAAGTTTCTGCTACTGTTACACAATTGGTTAAAATTTCCTGTCACAAGGATTACATGGAGGGAAGAGAACAAAGGGGTTTCTACATGGTCTGATAACATCATCACAAAGTCTCTCCATATCTTGCTGCAGGAGACGGGCCAATCAACATAGTTAAATATCAATAGGTCTTGTGAAGAAGGTCTCCTGCTCAGATGTTGGGATTTCTCTCAGTCCCTGTTGCCCAAGGCCTGCTACATAATCCTGTCAGACTCCTTCCTGCTGACAGCTGAGTTTCGGTCCTTACATCTCTGCCTTTTTTATTTTCTTGCTGAAAAATAAAAACTCGGGATAAACTTCGGTTGATCATTCGCTGAATACAGGAGAGTAAACAAGGAATACATAATAAAATACAAAAGAACACAAAAACCCCATACAATGCTACAATAAGTATTTTCTTAAGGTTAGCACCAACATTAAAAATATCTAACCAATCAAACAGACTACTAATTCCGTTCTCATTTTTCTCCTTTAACTGAGTGGCTAAAGTTTTCAACTTATTAATACTCCGGTGAATAGATTCTTAACGGTCACTCAAATTCATGCAGCACAACCCTTCAAAATCTTCGCAACCGTGACCATGAGCTAGCAACAAAAAAATCTATGGCTGCTCTATTTTGTAGGGTTGCTTGCCTCACAGAACTAACATCTGCAAGCAAGTCTTCTAGGGTGGAGCTGGTGGCATTTGCTTCTTTTGTTAGCCAACATCCCATTCTGTCAAGAGTGGCTAGGGCATGACCAGCTCCTATACCTGGAAGCAAAAAGCTACTAAAAAATCTTTGTGCGTGGTTCCAAAATATTACTTCGGAATCACAGTCTGCCTTAAAACCATGCATATCAAAATCTTGTTTGTTAAGAGAGCGGTTAAGGCGTTTACTGAGTGAAAGACTCTGTGGCAGTTTGAGCCACATTAGAAATCTAAAATCCAATTTCCAGGCTCCCCTCACCCCTTCCCACAATTTATCCCAACACCGAAGAGAAAACTTTCAGGCCAGAGGCTTCTATAGGGGAAAGGGGAAGCATATATACATTTATTTACACAAATAAATACTATACAAACTAAAAGCAGATATATATATATATATTACACTTCTATCAGTCCCTTCGAAGCTTCTCCCTCAATTAGTCCAGGAAAAGCCTTTTTAGGCTGATAGGTAACCAGTCTCTCTCTCGTGGGAGTGTTCGGGGCCCCTGAACACTCCCCCACCAACCTTCAGCTGTTTGCTGCATTTCTTTCTTCTTCATGAAGTCCAAGATAGCTCTGAGTCCTTTCTCTTTGGTTCTGTGCCATCTCTGTTGCGTGGTTCTCTCTTTCGCTTTCATACCTCGGTTCGCTGCTGCTGTAGTGTAGCTTATCAAATGTCCTCCGAGTCAGTTTTCGACTGCCCCTGGTCAAACCTCTGTAGGGCAACTCCCGAGCCTCTCTCTCTCTGGCCCGTCTCCAATTTCGCCTGGGATTCTTCTCCCTGGCACCGAGCTCTTCGTTATCAGCCCGTCCACTTGACTCTGCTTCAATGCTGAGCCTTGCATCCACTCCCACTTAACAGTGAGAGAGAAAAAGCCCCCTAGCCTTGGCCACAGGCAGCTCGGTCCAGTTATACACTGTCCCAAGCGTCCCGCAACTGCGGGGGGGGGAAGAGGACCTAGCCTCCTCCCTCTTACCTCAGGTGTTGTGAGTCGCGTCCCTCACAAACACTCACTCCAAATGCTGCCTCTAACCCTGCTGTGGGCCGCAGGGCTGTGGGCCGCAGGGCCTCCCCTCCCCTCTCGGAGGGGGAAGAAGGAGGAGACCCTGCCACCCCTTCGGCCTTCTACACCTACACACCACAGCAGACACCAACACAAATTGCCAACAGCTTCCGATGGCTGTGTATATATGATTTTTCAGCAGAAGTGAACAAGATGAACGGTGATTGGCCCTCCAGGGAACACTGTCCTGGCACCCAATCACCTCTGAGCCCCCGACTCCTGGGGGGAACAATCTCAACCCATGACAGACTCCTAAAAGGCAAGGGAGTTTTCACTGGATTAAACAAAGCAAGCTTGCCAAAAGTACAGGGTCCCCCTTCAGCTTTTCTGGGAATGCCTTTCCACACTCTTTCCCCACAAATTAGGAACAAATCATCAGGAAGCCCAATTGGAAAAGCTTTAGGTTTAATATTAACTGCATTCAAACGCTGTTTGCACCAAAAACTGTCATTGTTGTATGCTCCCGTGGGAGACACATCTAAAATCAATGGGATGTGTGGATTTTCAGGATAAAAATAGAAACACAGGGAGGCAGTTAAGCTGCCTATGACATCCAACTCTTGAGGTTCTACAGTTAAATTTGTAAAATAATTTTGATATGAATCTTTGGGCTGGCCACGGTCTGTGCTACGCTTTTTGTGGCAGTCATTTATAGGTACATTATAAATTCCTGGGTGTGAGCATAAGGGTTGGTGCTTTTTCAGAAAAGCAGCCCATTCTTCACTGGAAAGTGGAATTCCTACCAGACAGGTGCGAAATGGATTCATCGGAGTGGCCACTGACAGGCACAGTGTGTCAGTTCCAGTAGCTTTTGCTAGGGTAGTCCAAACATTTTTTCTGCTGGAGGTTAACCATTTAGGTGGGACTGGAGCAGGGGGAGGCATTCTCGCAGGCATTCTGGTGGTCAGGAGGAAGGCGCAAGAGATGGTCGTATAAAGCATGATGGGATCCATCTTGGTCCGTGATCTGTCAAAACACAACCATACCCTTTTCCCCAAGTTATCAAGGGGCAGGGACCTTGCCACTGACCTGAAAGTGGATCTTTAAACATTACTTCAGCTTTTGTTTTTTCAGGGATATGTGCAGGTACAAAGTGTCGCTGTACTGGGGGGTAATTTTCTGTCATTCTGTTTAAAAAATTAGCACATATAAAGCTTTGTTTAAACACTCTTGCAGGGTTAGACCTATATTCCCCCTCTTTTGCTTTTGGAGCATATCTTTGAGGGTACGGTGAGTGTGTTCAATGATAGCTTGACCTGTTGGGGAGTGGGGAATTCCTGTGATGTGTTCAATACCCCACAGTGCAAAAAAATCTTTGGTCTGTTTTGACACATATGAGGGCCCGTTATCTGTTTTTACCTGTTTTGGGACACCCATATGTGCAAAGGCAGTCAAAAAATGCTTCTGGACATCTTGACTTTTTTCACCAGAGTGCCCTGTGGCTGCTAAAAAACCTGAAAAGGTATCGGTAGAAACATGAACATATTTCAGTTTACCAAAAGATGGTACATGTGTAACATCCATTCGCCAAAGTTGAAGGGATTCTAAACCATGAGGATTTACTCCTTCTGAGGCCAAAGGTGTAGCCAATTGACAATCTGGGCAAGAGGCTATAATTGCACAGCCTTGCTCTGTAGTAAGATCAAATTGCTTTTTCAAAGCTTTGGCATTTTTGTGAAAAAAGTCATGGGACAATTTAGCTTGTTCTACACGTTGTGGAACTATAACCGGTCCTGCTAACGTGTCTGCACGTCGGTTTCCTTCCACGATCGGACCTGGTAATAAAGTGTGAGAATGTATGTGCATAATAATGAATGGGGATTTCCTGTCGTGAACAATATGCATTAGCTGTTTAAACAAGGAAAACAAGGTTTGGTTAGTAATCTCTTTCAGGTACGAGTACTCCATTCGCTGCACAACTCCCACAACATATTGGGAGTCAGAAACTATATTTAAGGCACCTGTAAACAAAGAAAGAGCATGAATAACTGCAGACAGCTCGACAATCTGTGGTGATCCTTGAATTTTGTGAATGTCTTACTGCCACTGTCCATCGCTTTGCCAAACCACTACAGCATTTCCTGTTTTCCCAGAACCATCAGTGAAGACAGTCAGGGCATTTGGCAGTGGGATTGGAGACCAATACGCTCTCAACTTCAAAGGAATGTGGTTAAGCCGCTGTAAGAAAGCACAGGCTGGTAAATGAATACTCAAATGACCATGATAATCAACTAAGGCAGTTTGAAAATCAAAACTTAGTGTCTGCAGTTGTTCTAAATGCTCTGTGGTTATTGGCAAATATATAGTATGGGGGTCACATCCAGTGAGCTCCCAGCACCTTACACGACCTTTATAGCATAGCTTTGAAATAATTTCTGGCAATGTGGTAACTGTTTTAGAAAACTGATGAGGTAAAAAAACCCAATCCCACAAGCAAAATGCAGAATTGTTCTGATATAATTATCCTATTAGCCCATAGGGCTGACGAGGTCCTTTTATGATGACAAGTGTTACAGGTTCATTGGGGAGGCATTGATGTCCCTGCTGGGAATTTAGTTTCTGCTCGATGATATGCAGAGCTGCGAGGGCTTCAGAAGTTAGCTGTCGAGGCTATGTTAAGTCCAGATCTCCCTTTAATAAGTTAAAAATGAGTGTAGTTCATCGGTGGTAATTCCTAAAAGAGGGCGGAACCAATTAAGAACTCCTAAAAGCTTTTGCAAGTCATTGAGGGTTCTGACTGAAGTTGATATGGAAATATGCTGAGGTTGAATAGATGACTCTGTAATTTTCCATCCCAGGTAATGCCAAGGAGCCTCCTTGTTGTATTTTTTCTGGAGCTATCTCTAGGCTGTGGTCTGTGACTGCTTTAATTGTAGCTGTCAGGACTTGTCGCATTAAGTCTGTTTGCTGCGCAGACGAGGATGTCATCCATCTAGTGATATATGAGGACTTCTGGGTATTGCTGGCGTACTGGTGACAAAGTGATGGATACATACAATTGACATATCGTGGGCGAATTTTTCATCCCTTGTGGCAAAACATTCCAGTGGTAGCATGCATATGATTTGCTGGGATTTAAGAATGGGACAGAAAAAGCCAATCTCTCAGCATCCTTAGGATGCAGAGGAATTGTGAGAAAGCACTCCTTTAAATTAATTACAGTTAATGGCCAGTTTTGTGGCAACATTGCTGGGGATGGGAGACCAGGCTGTAATGCTCCCATCGGTTCGAGAGTGTCATTAATGCACCTGAGGTTGTGGAGAAGACGCCACTTGCCACTTCACTTCTGAATAACAAAAATTGGGGAGTTCCAGGGGCTTGTTGTAGGACTGATGTGTCCCACTTGAAGCTGTTCCTTTATTAGGATTTGAAGCTGCAGCAGTTTGTCCTTTTGCATTAGGCCACTGTACCACCCAAATCGGATTGTCCATTCTCCAGGTTAGGGTGGGTACCAGCTGCATATCTGTGGCCTTTAGGATAAATTTGAACTAAGCCCAATTCCCCACTGAGCAAGGGCATCCTGGCCCCATAGCGTAACTGAAAGATTTAAAACAAAAGGTCTGACTGTAGCTGACCAACCTTCAGGGCCTGTGACAACAATGGGGTTGAGACTTTGCTGTGGCATTACAACTCCAGCAACCCCCATTATTCCTGCATTTGGTGCCACGAGCGACCAGGCAGGGGGCCATTGCTGAGCGGATATTACTGTGGCGTAGACTCCTGTGTCTGCGAGCCCTATAAGGCAAACAGTCTCCTTCCGAATGGAATGAAAAACAGAACAACGTAAAATTGACCATTCTGAAGACAAGCTTTGCGACCAATTAATAAAATTCCCAGGTACCAATTCATCTCCTGTGGAGACGAACCCTTGACAGTTACTCCAACCTGGGGGGTGCTGATGCCAATTTTATGCCCCAAAAGGCACAGATGGAGAAACTGCTCAGAGACAAAGTTTTTAGCCTTTAAGCAGGAGGTGTGTTTATTTTCGGCGCCGGGAAGCAGCCAGGTCGCCCTGGACAAACTGCTTCGGTCCAGCAATTCACAGCTGGACTTTTTATACAATTTTTGCCAAGCAATTGCATCATACAATATGAATATTCATAATATTGCAACATACATTTTTAATATTCATAACAGGTGGAGTTTGGGCGGTGTTAGGGGAGTGGTCTTCAATTTGGGGAAAATCTGAGGGGTCGTTCCTGTTCTTCGGCCTCATGAACTCTTGTCCTTTCTTCCATCATCATCATAAACTTTGTGAACTTCTTTAATCTGGCTGATTTCCTAGTGCATCTGGCAGAGGTTCCTGATATCTGGCAAGGGTACCTGGGCCTCGGCTCATTCTCTTTCCCTTATCTCCTTTTGTTTTTCCTCCATATGTCTATTATGTGTGTTTGCATTTTTAGTTCTCTCTGTTTTCCTGTGTACTTATGCTTCTGTTCTTTCATGTCAGTGTGTTCTGCATACCTTAATGAATTATTGCCTCCACTGTTTCTAAGACCAAGTTCTCTGTGCTTTTGCTTAGGGCTTGCTTTCTAAATTAACTCTCTAATTTTTGTATTGCTATATTACATTTGCTCTCTAGGCCTTGCCTTGCTTCAGTGCGCATGTATTAAAATCAGCTGAGCAATGCATGTGTCTTTGCCAATGCAAGTAGGCGGTGAAGGAGTCCAGAGCATTATTTTAATTTGTCCGATAAGATCGGAATCGATGACTCCTGGTAACACAAAGACTCCACACGCAGAAGCAGAGGAACGGTTGATCAACAGAGCACTACACCCATTCCCCGTAGGGCCCCGTACTCCAGTAGGGACAACTTGAACTTTGGAATCAAGTAAAATCACTGTTGTGGCGGCTGCCAAGTCCACTCCTGCGCTGCCGGAGGTGTGGGGGTGCAGAGAGGTGACGGGAACGAGTGACTGAGATTGGCTGCGGGAGCGCTTGGTGTCTGAGCGTGGCTCCCCTTGGCGCTCATTCACCAGTTTCCTGACTGATCTCTCCCTTCTCCCCATGACGGCAACAGCTGACCCTCCTTTGTGAATCTGGAGTGACAATCCTTAGCAAACTGTGACCCCTTGTGACAGCGGTGACAAATAGCAGGCTGGTCAAACTGCTTTTTTCTAGGGCAATATTTACGTAGATGACCAGGCTGGCCATAGCCATAGCAGCGTTCCTGTGACCGTGGGAAAGAAAACTCTTTTGCTGACACTAAAGCTTCTGCCAGGGAGGCAGAGGCGTGAGCTTGGGACCCTATGTTATTGCAAGCCTGTAGCATTTCAGCAAGTGTCAAGTCCCGCATAGCATGCAATATTTTCTGGCAGTCTGCATTTGCTTGTTCTATGGCAAGCTTTTGGAACAGGGCATCTTGTACCATCTTATTATCAATCTGTTTACTTATTGCATCATGGAGCCGATTGGTGAACTGAAAAAAGGGCTCTTGCAGTGCTTGATGGATCGTGGTAAAAGATGGAGTTTGAACTGTAGCCTTAGAAATTTTACGAAAGGCTTGTAGAGCCAAGTTTTTGGCAAGGTTTAGGTCGCGGAGTGCTATCCATGCCTGCACAGCGGGAGCAGCATAGGACCTCTCCCCCATCAACTTGTTTAACATATTTGCAATCGGAACGCCGTTTGTGGCTAAAATCTCTTCAACCACTTTTTTAGTTAAATTTTTCCACTCCATTTCAAATAAAGTATATTACATTGTGGTTAAAGTCATTCTTGAAATTGATGAACAATCATAAGGGGTCAAAACAACGGCACTAAACAAATTGTCCAAAATTCCCATGGTAAAGGGTGCTTCTAATCTGTAATCGACTACCGATTTTTCAAGTCCTTTAGAATTGGGTACGGTATAGGTTCCCAGTGCAGGGGCTGATTGGGCTGAGTATACACCGGAAAAGCCTTTAACATATCTATGTCGCCGGCAGCTGCTGCTTCCCATCTGAAACCTGTCCACCTAGATCAGGGATCCGGGGGGTCCAAGTCTGGGTCCTCCTCAGGGTTAAACAGACTCGGGTCCCAAAGGTTTTCATCCAGATCGCAATCCCAAGCAGCATTAGACATTTCTTGGATAGTCGGGCTAACGGGGTTTGTCCTGCGGCGCGGTTTAAGCACCAGATGCGCAGGTATGCCGCCGCCATTACGCATTTCCCCCCCTGGAGACATAAGCGGGAGTTCAGTCAATGGCAAAGGGGACAGGGGAGGACACTTGCCCTCGGAGGTGACTTGTGGAGGTAAACAAGCGTCAGTGTTGTTTATAACGGTGTCAGTTAGTTCAGGGGGTGGCTGTTTCGTAACGACATGATCTCTGAGAGTCTCATAGATGACACACCACAGTTGCAAAACTGTTGCAGCTTGTTCGTCTCCCTTGGTTGCCGCTTCCCATAGGCGCACACCGACATGGTCCCACAATGCATCATTGAGAAAGTTAGTAATGTTCAGTTCAGAGATATTATGTTGAGCCCATAGCAACAGGTTCTGCAAGGACTGTTCGTCAGTTTTTGAGCCATGCTGTTTAAGCATGCGCTTCAAGATGAGTGTGGTTTTGATCAGATGATACCTGAGCCCCCACAGCCCTACTTTTTACATTTCAAAGTCTATTTTAAAATAACTACACCTAGTTTGTGGCCGCTCACCTGCAGTCCCGCCGCAGTGTGACAAAATTCCATGCACGTCCCATTCCTTCAGTTCAGCCACACACCTCTCCTGGGCCAGAAAGATCTGCTATTCCTGCCAATGCTGTTGGCTCTGGACTGCAAGTTTCTAAATATTAGAAGCCAGGGCTTTTGACCCCACATTGGGAGCCATTTGAAGAGGTCAATAACTATCCGATCCCAGGTTTGGGGAATCTTTATTGAACACGCAAAATGCAATATAAGGGTCTTGGGGGCAGGACATGTTAATGAGGAGGACGGGTTATGTTAACTAGGGGATGGATTATGTTAACTAGGGGATTACACAAGTTTCTGCTACTGTTACACAATTGGTTAAAATTTCCTGTCACAAGGATTACATGGAGGGAAGAGAACAAAGGGGTTTCTACATGGTCTGATAACATCATCACAAAGTCTCTCCATATCTTGCTGCAGGAGACGGGCCAATCAACATAGTTAAATATCAATAGGTCTTGTGAAGAAGGTCTCCTGCTCAGATGTTGGGATTTCTCTCAGTCCCTGTTGCCCAAGGCCTGCTACATAATCCTGTCAGACTCCTGCTGACAGCTGAGTTTTGGTCCTTACAACATGGCTTTTCCTGAGACAAAGGGGAAAATGGCAGACCACACCTCAGCTAGTGCCTCCTTTCTCCTGAGCCCAGGAGAACAAAAAACAATAATGGACAAATCCCCCATGCTGAATAACCTAGACACACCCACACAGCAACTGTGACAGAATTAACTCTGTCCTAGCCAAAACTAGAACACTCACCCAGGGCCACTGGGGAAAGCATCCCACCTTCTGTTGCTCCAAGGATCTCTGTGCACACTCCCATGGCTTGGTGGATCCATCAGGCTCCTACCACCACCAAGCTCTCCCCATCAATGGGCTGTAAGAAACCACTGGTGTCCCTGCGGTTTGTTGTGCTTTAACTCCAGCCAGTAACCAAACCCCACGCAGCCGCTCACTGACTCCCCCACCAGCAGGGTCGGGGAGAGAATCAGAAGAATAAAAGCTAGAAAACTCATGGATTGAGATAAAGACAGTTTAATAGGGAAAGCAAAAGCCACACACAAGCAAAGCAAAGCAAAGGATTCTTTCACTATTTCTCATGGGCAGGCAGGTGTTCAGCCATCTCCAAGAGAGCAGGGCCCCATCATGTGTAACGGTTACTTGGGAAGACAAACGCCATGACTTTGAATATTCCCCCCTTCTTGCCCTCCTTTATATACTGAGCATGATGTCATATGGTATGGAATATCCCGTTGGTCAGTTTGGGTCACCTGTCCTGGCTGTGTCTCCTCCCAACTTCCCATGCACCCCCATCCCCCTTTGCCAGTATGGCAGTATGAAAAGCAGAAAAGGCCTTGTCTCTGTGTAAACCCTGCTCAGCAATAACAAAAACATCTCTATATTATCAACCTTGTATTCAGCACAAATCCAAAACACAGCCACATACCAGTCACTGGGAAGAAAATTACCTCTACCCCATTCAAAACCAGCACAGGGTCTTCCCTGCCACCCTTTCCCATATGCGGTGGTGGGGGCAGACCAGCAATGCTCACCCCGATGGCATGGGGTGGGCTGGCAGGTGGCCCAAAGCTGTCACATCTGGACTCCTTCCCAGAAGATTACGCATGATCTCTGCTTCACAGTTTTGGTGGTGGGAAGGAACTAGCAGTCACTGTCTGTCTCCCACCTTGCCCTAGTCCCTTCCCCCCTTGTTTATAAAGAGGAGGAGGAGGAGCAGTCCCAGCACTGGCAGGGGGTGGCAGTGGGGAGTGAATCCGAAAAATCGGTCTGAGAAACTGCTCAGAGACTTTTTATCT